>NW_026852237.1:0-83120 GCF_026571515.1 Ruditapes philippinarum | reverse complement strand
AAACGCCTTTTATTAAATACTTATTTCAAATTTTTTTTTGGGTATACTGAGTTAAAAATAAAACCTTTATTTTTGAAATATTTTTAAAAATGGCTTTTGATAAAGAAAATGTAAATGTCTGGGTTTAATTCAATTCCACAACATGACATTAAAGTTATTATTGAGTGATGATGTGAAGCAAAAGCGCGCATATTTGATAACAACGTCCTTGTGAGTTGTGTGTAATGTCTCTGGACACGAAGTAAATCTAACACAACGGATAAAACTTGATTACAACACCTTATATTTTTTATAAAGGGAATGTTGACAGGTTATACTGATCCAATTTAAACGGTTGTTTTTAAATATATAACCCGGGTGAGGGTTTATGTGCCAAACAAACCGTTTATATTCGGCAATAGTAACATGTCAACAATCTTTATAACTAATTTATAATACTGCAAACGAGAAATAGTACATTGACAGTAGCCGTGTATATTAAAATTATAAACGTCACGATTATCAATGAAAAACGACGTTGAACATGCATTATTTAAACGAAACAAATATTGCATATTGTGACAATCAGAAGTCAACTGGGCTTTTTGAAGGCATGCTTAATGATTGTTATGCCCCACGAAGAAAGGGGCTATATTTAAATTGACTTTCCTGTCCGTCCAAAACGGAATCTTAATGGCGAAAAAAATAAGAAATTTGAAATCATAAATATACCACAAAGCTTTGTTAAATCTGGGCGGCCCTTATTTCTTGGTTCTGCGTTAACCCACATCCACATAAAGCATTATGTTTGCGTAGATCAACTTAGTTTAGTATTCGATTATCTTATAAATTGTTTTACAAATTTTAGATCATTACAATCTACATGTACGTTCACTTAAAGAAAAATACATGTAATTTCCTAAGCCATTATTTTTGTTACATCCCTTTACTTATTCAACAAAATATAAAACTTGGTGATTTTCAGACTATTTAAAATTATGCACATTTTTCTATTTTGTTTGTCTACCTTTGGGCTTTTTCAAAATAAATCAAGGTATTACTGGACTTTTACCGGGTAAAAATTGTTTGAAACTTTTACCTTTGGTTGAATACCAATAAATATAAATTACCATTTCAAATAACTGTGAGTCATGTAAGACTTTTAATACTAGATTTTTATTAAAAATCAGTTTTCACGGAGCAAATAATCAGTATATTGCTTTTAGTATTTGTGTCCCAATACTTGTCTCTCACCTATTTGGGTTCGAATCCCGCAAGATATTAATATTCTTTTTATATGAAAGATACTCCATAACTAATGTTACGGAACGTCCACTGCTTTTATTCAGGTCCCGCTCGTGCCTAAGATTATTTCTTCACCAGTAAGACTGAAAAAAGTCACAAGTTATGTTTCCTGAACGTTAAAAATCCGACAAAAATCTCATATTTTATCAGACTGCTAATTTTGTATATATTGCTTGTAAGCACTAGCGTCGATAACAATTAGATAATTATACTTGGATATTTTTAGGTTATTACACATTTTATTTTATTCTGTCGTCTGAAAGCTCGATGCGTGATAAGACACTGGAACTAAAAACCAATCCAGTGCTAGGCATATGATCTGTTAAAAAATTATTTTGCTAACAGTAAAAAACGACTTGCACTGCTCTGGTATGAACCCCACGCCGCGGCCCAGCGAATCGTTAGATTACTAGTTGACCGAGTTTAATCACAGACAAATACCACATTATAAGATGAAGTCTAATCAATAATCTATATACGGCACATTCAATGTGTTCGATGCAGATCAAGACCTAATTAAACAATTTAGATTATAATTCGGCGTCATCTACGGTACATGTACGCTGTCTGTACGTGTATGTGCGTTTATCTTTAATTGTGATTTTTTAAATTTTTGCCCACCGGAAAAAAAAATTAAAATAAATTCCTTCCTTTTTGAAGTTATCATTTTCCCACGGTAGCCCCCTTTTTCATACTGCAAAAAACCCCAAAAAATTGCCCCTATAGCCCCTGCCCTCTGTTTTAAACCCCCTATTCCCCTTATGCCCAAAGGGCCAAAAAAATGAAAATTTCTGTAAAATATTATAAAATGTTTTGTTTTAAATAAACTTTTAAAATTTTTCCAAAAAAGTTTTTTAATAAAAAAATATTTGTTTAAAAGTTTTCCCTTAAAAAAATAAAACCACTATTTTATATACACTGGGTTTCCCTTATTTGGAAAAATATTTTCCCTCCCCCCGCGGGGAATTCGGGAAAACCCTTTTTAATTCCCCGGATAAAATGCGATACCTTAGCTTTTTTTTTCAAAACACATTCCCCCCTTAAGATACTCCCGGGGCCAAAGTTTTGCAAAAATGGGATGCTTAAATTAAAAAAAATGAGATCTTCTATGGGTATTTAGTAAGAATTTTTAAAAATTTTTTAAACCCCCAATTTTTTTAAGGGGGACTGTACTGCAAATAATGCAAAAACCACTAAAAATTTGCAAAATTAATTTTTGGGGTTTTAAATTAACGCGCAAAAATTTTTATTACATTCTATTAATATATTGTTGCCTTTTAAAAAAATATAAACCCAAAGTAATTAGAAAAAAATTTTTTTACATCTAAAGTTTTAATTGTTAATCATCGTCCCAAAGGTAAGCCCAAATTAAAGAAAAGTTCTCCCTTTCCTTCGTTTTTTTCTAGAGATTTAGGGAAGTTAAAAAAAATATTAAAGGGGGAAAAAAAGTTTTGTTTTTTTTTCCATTTAGAACCCCAATTTGTAAGTGAAAAACCCCAATTAAATTAGATCAGAAATTTTTGTACTGCCCCACCCTTTTCATTCTACAAAACATTTTTAAAAGACCTGAAAATTTATACATGTGGGTATTTAAAACAAATTTTAGGTTTTCAAAATTGGATTTTTGTTTAAATTTTTATTGATGTAAAAAAAATCTTGAAAAATTTTCTCCCCTTTTTCTTTTTTTTTTTTTTTTCCCTTTTGGCATAAAAGAAATTTATTATGCCAGTTTAAAAATTTTTTAAAAAAACTTCCCCCAAAATCAAAAAACTTTTCCCAACAATGTCCGAAAATCCGTCCGTTTGTAAAATTAACAAAAATGCTAAAGAAAATTTTCACCCAAAAATTTTACAGGAATTTTCCCTTGCATGAATCTCTCGCCAAATTTTTCTCAAACCGAATTGATTAAATACTATGCATAGTAACCATAGCAAATAATAGCGAAAAACCTTAAAACCTTCAACTCAAGAACAAGAAAATCTTGAGCCTAGATATTTAACATTGTCTGGTGGACCTCTACAAAACTTGTTCAAATCATATCTCTGAGAGCCAAATGAGTCCCACAATGGGGTCTCTTAGTTTTGACATAGCAGTTGTTTAGGGAAAAATTCAAAAACTCTTCTTCTACTGAACCAAAAAGAGTTGCAGTTTAGATTTCTGATATGTAGCATTGTCTGGTGGACCTCTACCAAGTTTGTTCAAATCATGACCCCTGGGGTTAAAGGGCCCCCCACTTAGGGTCACTTAGTAAGTTTATAGACTCATATACAGGACAAACGTCAAGTATTTTCTTCTCCAGAACAAGAAGCACCAGGAGTGTCAGCATTTTCTAGTTGACGTCTACTACGTTGTTCAAATCATTGATCCCTTGGGTCAAAACTGAACCACACCCGAGAGTCACATTATATTTCCGATAGGAATTTTAATAAAACAATTGTCCAACTCATCACCAAAGGAGCTAAACAGCTAAGATATTTGATAAGAGTATCATTGCAAAGCTAAATCTCTGGTTAAGCATTTTCACATCATGGCCCCAAGGCGGCAAAAATGACCACACCACAGACCGCTGTCAGTCTGAAAACTAAACATTGGTCATAATCTTGTTACACCTCTTACTCCCTAGCACTTGAATATTGGCACATCCCTATAGACAAAAACCTTGAAAATAATCCACATCAAGGTGTCCTTCTTGGACTTTAAATAATCTTGACCTTCACTGTCAAACATTTCAGATTTACAAAAATACTTTGATATTAATTAGTATTATTTTTAGGCTCTAACTTGAACAAAACAATCTTAATGAACCTCTATAGGAAGTAATTAATACATCTGTATGCCCTTATTGACTTTGAAGCAGCCCAGAACGTTAGCGATTTCAGGCTCATCATGGCCGTCTTTGTATTCATTTATCTTTCACGAATTGTCGCATTAACTTCTAAGTCAAGTAGTTTGGAGTGTCAAGATTTGTGTGCTTGTAAATAACAAAATAATAATAACAATAAATATAACACAAAGAACAATAATATAAATAAGATAATATAATATAAATGTATAAGTACACATTCATCAATTCTTTCGGTACATAATGGAATAGCATTTAACAGCAGCTTAATCAATGCTGTGAAGACATTCAAGATGATCGATACTAACGATACTATTAGATTTTTATTGATATTCAGCAAACATATATTTACCAGAACTAACTTCTCATAACGAATGTGCGTTCTATATAAAATAATAATATAAATATAGAGTGACTAAGTAAAGTAAAATAGATACTGTAGTGAGTCCAGTATATGAAAGCGATGTTAATTGTGGTACATCCTAATAATCATGAGAGACGTATTATGAGCACACAGCACCATTTATATCTAATAATGAGATACAGAGATCACAATAAAATATCTCTATATCGTAATTGCCAATAGTCATCTATAGTAATTTTAATAGCATATTAGTACCTATGAGTGGTGAATGTACAAGATCATATATAGCAACTAGATGTGCCGTACAATATTCTAATTATAATTTTAATTATAATCAGTATAACTATATTATAATATTTTGTGTAAATGAAGCTTAAGTAGTAATGTAAGTTACTAATAATATAATAATATCTTAACTAAAGTATATCGACTCCATAATTCCTTATAATACTTATATCCAATTATACGTTCTATATGAATATATATGATGATATATTCTAATTGTATCATATTATCACAACCTCTAGCGTATTAATTTTATATTCTAAATAATATATTAAATCAAGAATAACTCCTTTCCATGTAGTGAGTGATGTAATGGGCTTATCTAAAGTACGCGTCTTGACCTGTCAGCGTGTCAGTAAACTTGTAAGTAGAACCTAATCATATCCAGTACACATCCATTCTATTGTTGAGCTATCTGATATCTACATCCTTAAGAACACAAAACATAACCAATCGCGATTAAAGCCGTAGGGATCAATTAAATAGTACCAAAGTAATCAATATTATAAATAAGTAATGTGCATTAACGGATTGTTCTCACTACTGATGATATCTAAATATAATATCACTGTATTAATTTTAACATGTTCTAAAAGATAATAATTGATGATGCAAGCATATATACAACTCAAAAAATAACATAGTGACCCTGATGATCAATGTCATGTAGACCGTTCAAATGTTCATATTTACATTTCTCATCTAAGAGTTGCGTCTCTGGGCTTAATATAAACATATCAAGGCAATTGTAGGTTTACATAATCAGATATTAAGTGCATATTTATTATACTATTATATTTGAATACAATAAAAATAATGAAGGTTGGTGCCAATTAAAAGTATATGTTACCACACATTATAAAGAAAATGTGTGCATGCCTTATAAAAGAATAAAGAGTATTTTCTTCATAGGACCTGCATGGTCATTCAGTCAATTCTAAAATTCATTGTTGTTTAAATTTAATTTTGAAAATAAAATTTCGAAAGATTTTTGTGTGATAGAGGATATATTTAAGGTTGTTGTGTCCGAGCATGAATTGAATCCACCGATAAAGAAAGTAAAAGCCATTTAAAATCAATTTTGAAATTTTAATACTGAAGGACAAGGTCATTTAGGAATCAAGTTCATCTTCATAATAATCCTTTTGAAGTTTTTGCCCAAAAGAATATTGTGTCCAAATATGAAATCAATAGCTTCCGTAATAAAATAGAATTGAACCAACGTTAAAATTTTCGAACGGCAACGGCAATCTATGATAATAGCTCGATCTTTTTTTGTTTGAAAAAGTCGATCTGAAAACTGTGTTCTGTACAATAAAAACTGTCATAAAATAACAAATAGAATTTACACAGTTTTAAATTTGAAGTGATCGTTTTGCAGATTTTGAACTATCCGTCTTTCAGTGTCAGTCAGTAAGTCCGAGATAACAAACCGATGTTAAACGGCTAGGAGGACAATATGTAACAGTAAATTTCTTGTTGACCCTTTTTCAATCCGCAATGCTTTTTATGTGGCTTCTTTTCTTTTATGTGGCTTAAAAAGAACAATAATGAAAACACTCCGTCCGAAAACTTTAACATTGGCCAATACTTCTTTATTAGTGCACGGATTTACTTCATATTTGGACACAATACTCCGTTGGACAAAACCTTCCTGTTGACTTATAATTTTGTTGCATTTGCCCCTGACTGACCATATACTTGAATGTTATCTCAAAAACCTTACAGTGCCCATAACTTCCTTATAAGTACACGAACTTACCTTATTGCACACAATAACCGTTTGGACAAGGCCTTTCCTGCAGACCATTATTTATTTGACCTTGACAACTGAATGACCTTGTACTTGGAGGTCAAATTCTCTGATATATATATATGATCTCTGATCATATATTCGTTATAAATGAATGGATTTACTTCATATTGAAACATAACAGCCATTTTGACAAGAACTTCCTGTTGACTTATAATTATATGACCATGAGCCATAAATGACCTTTGACCTATGTCCGAAAGCGCAATCGGGGGCATTGTCATCTAAATACTACAATAAGATAGAGAGAAAAAACAGAATCCCAAAACGAAAGCCCAACAATTGAAAATGAAAATTGAAAATGTTGTAGGCTCGGTTTGATTGAGCCTGTTCGTGACGAGTACTGGAAAGTGCAAGTTACCGTCCACGCCTCCAAGCACCCGGCTTAAGCAGAATCAACAGTCAAACACTAAAAGAAACATCCGCAGATGTGGCATATATACGGCGTTTATTATTAATAATAAAAGCTTCAATGTGACACTATATGCCATTCCATGAAAAGCGGCGTATGGTGTCCAAGTAAAAGAAATGCGTGTGCCCTAAACGAGAAAACAATGGGCGGACTTAAATAAAATGGGAATTTTGAAAGAGGTTCTTGAGGTTATGAAGCCTGCATATCAGAGACAAGACCCCAAAATACAAATTTAAATAGCAGGCGACATATCCTAAGTGTGATTATACGGTATTCAAGTTGGAATACTGGAACCACCAAAGTTGAAAGAAACTAACAATACCACATAACAAATATGTACACAACAATGTCGTGCTGAAACGATCCTCAAGGATTGAAAATACAACATATAAGATGATCTTATATCTTTTATTTTAATACATAACCAGATCAAATTATAAAACCAAGCACTTTCGAAGCATGGGGAATGTTTGAAAGTAACGGTCTTTGTTTAGTATATTCAGTTTTGCATATATCTTGTTCTTATAGGTGAATTTTAAAAAACAAAGCTTTGTTTACTAAAGACTAATTCAAAATGTTTTATTGCAGACATGCATAAATCGTTCCTACCATTTCTTTCACCCCCCCCCCCCCAAAAAAAAACAAAAAACAAACAAAAAAACAAAAAACAACCAACAAAAACGAAATACATAAGGATGCCATAACATTAGATTTTCAGCTGAGCATTACACTGACTGAACAGGTTGGACAAATTTATTGTCCACACAAGTTTTGGTATACCTGTAGAAAAAATGTACAAGACTTAGTTAGGAGTTACGGTCCATTGTTTACCAACTTACTGAACTATAATTTTCCTTTGATTGAATTATGTAATATTTAATCAACTTACGTGATAGCTCTAGTCAGTAATATATTCTCACCATCTAAATTCTACTTTTCAATTTTTATTTTATACCTCTACAAATGTGCCAAATTGACATTAGCTATGTTTTCGATATTCTTAATCTACTGTTACATTAAAAACATGTATTTGAACAATTGTAGGGAGTTTGACGCATTTCCATTCTATGACACTTTGACAAATATCAAAAATATTTGCATGTGCATAATACAGAAAAAAATAAGAACAACTCCACATGGCCTATTTATTTCCTTTGTCACATTCCCCATATACCATTTCCAGATGATACCAAATCAATTTAAATCTAATTATGTAGTAATCAATTATAAAGCGGTGATATTATGTTTGATAAACTTCGATTGCTTGTTCTGCAATATTCAGTTGTTGAAAGGAATGTGCATTTAACCCCGACAAAATTACACTGAACTGCACCATTTCAGTAGGTGGTTCATCGGTATACGTCCAAACCAGATTCAGAACAATTTATTTCAAACGAACAATCTGTACAACCAAACATCATCGGGTGATTATTCATCATGTTGGGTTCACATGTTACAGACTCTTGATAAGTTTGTGAAAATGGTATTTATAATCCAGGATTTCTTAAAATTGTCAAGATGATATTTTAGAATGAAAGGCTTAAAACAAAGTCTAAGGCATTCGATATGCAACTGATCGGTATTATCAAATAGGTTTTTATCAATCTAATCTTTAAACAGGTTCCTCCAAGAAAAAGTAAAGTTTCTCTAAAAAAAATCCAAAGCATTTCAATCCTTGATTTGCAGTTGATCTCCCAACAGAATTGTACCCTGACATGCTATCAGTATGGAACATTCTAAATGCGATCTAAAGTTCTCTACTGTACAGTTTTCAATCCCTGCATCAACCCTTACCATTATTGGTACATGACCGTGTTTCTTTACATGATGCATGAAATAAAATACAATAAAAGCAGAGTTTCTATTAGAAGGTGCAGCTTTCAACCATATTTTTTTCGGGAAAAACACCAATAGCTGCATGAATTGATATTCCAAATGGTTTTAATTTGTCATATTCATCGACATGAATTACGAAGTTTGAGCCTCGATTGAAATATTGTCTACGTCTTAATAGTCTTGCTTTCCTGTTGACTACTCCACAAGGGTCTAACGTTTTAAGAAAAATCCTCACTGTATTTTGATATGCTCTGATTCCATATCTTAAAAACAGCATTCTCCCAACTGCTCGGTAACCTAGTCCGGAATTCCCCTCTCGAAGTACCTGTACTATTCCACGAGCAATATCCTCTAGGTTGCTTTCTTCACGTCTACGCAAGTTCAAACGTTTAAGCATTATTTTTATCTGGGACGATTTGATATAGACGGCCACAAGAAGTATCTGAAAGTAATCAAATGCAAATTAAACTATTATAATTTTTCACAGAAAACAGCATCATTGAATAACATTAATACAATGTACCAGTACTTTTGCAAAGAATATTACCTGATACTATTACATTAATATTAATAAAATATCATATTTCGACTAACGACAATAACTATGATGACGATGAATACGACTAAAACGACGACTACTTCTGCGACTGATACTACTACAGTAACTCCTACTACTTAACTACTTCGGCACTTACCTACTTCGGCAAATACCACGACTAAATACTGATACTACTGCTACTGCTACTCTGCTGCTACTGCTCTTAATATTGCCATTAATGCCAATACTACTGCAACGTAGACTGACGCTTTTTTAGGAGATTTTAGAATAACAACAATCGACTCTTTCAAACAACTACGATAATGAGATAATGAGGTATATACCATCCACGGAACAAGAAGCGTAGGCACCCTGATAACCAATTCCAAAAAGCCACCATCCAAAGCTGAATCAAATACAGCAACATGGACCTTATGTTTTTTTCTAATTCTGAGAACTTATCCTGATACCACTATTATCTTTAATGAACTATGTACGTGGAAATGTAAACAAGTGTCCAAAGGCTAAACATGGGTATTTCTAACCATTTAAGGGTCCCCTATGTTCCTGTTATTAACCCTACTGACCCGGTCGTTCGTTTCGATATTCCTAGATACTTCTTCTTACCAATCATACAAAAGATTTGTAGAAACATAAACTTGCAGGAGCGTCCAAAAGCTCAAAATAGGCATTTTAGGTCATGTGGACTAGCTTTTTGGTATTTGTAGTACTTATCCAGACACAATATCTAACTAATTATACTTAAGATATGAAAATAGCATCTAACCAGAGTGACCGAAATATGGATATTTTGTCTCCCTTAAGAGGCCCCTTTGTCTCCGATATTGAACCTACTCACCTGTTCTTTTTCCGATATTCCTAGGACTCATGCTAATAAATATTTTGGCCGTAGAAAAAAATAACAACACTAGAGTGACTACAAGCTCAAAATAATATGTTTAGCCACTTTGAGCATTTCAATGGCAGATTACTCAAAAAGTAAAAAAGCAAGCCATACCAAAGTAACATGTTTTCAAGATTACCTATTGGTGGTTATTTTATAGAATAGGTTCCGTACACCTAAGGCATATGGTGTTTGGGTTAATTGCCAAATTGCTATTTTTTTATCATTTTTGTTATTTCTAAAGTCACTGTGACACTGAATTTCAACCGAGATAACCCATTTTCTAGCTTAATCTAGCTTACATTAAGATACAACTTCTGATCAAAATCAAAGCAAAAATGAAAACGCTGGAGGGGTAACGTCAACTGGGATGTTGCACGTATTCATTATCACTCATGTACAGACTCAATCAAACCGAGTCTGCAATTCTTATGTAATATTGTTGTGATTAATGCTTCCGAGGGATAACTTTGTTTCCAGATTTTTTTGTTTATGGAAGAAAAAAGTCTGAAAAACACAGACTATACATTGAAAATTTGATTAAGTGAATCTATAAAAGCGTGTACCTCTACAAGAACCTACTACGACTGCTACTACTATTACAGTAACAAGCTGCTTTTGCTGCTGCTGCTTTTACTACCAATGCTTCTTCTCTGATGCTACAACTACCGCCGCCACTCCTACTACTGCTAGTGTTACTGCTATAAATAATAGGAATAATAATAATAATGATAATAATAACATACCAATACTGTTAAAACTCCATGACTTCGATAAATATGCTGCCTCCTGTATTATAATAAGCCTGAATGTCACTATTTTATAAAAAAAAACTCATTTTACGAAATAACAGTCACCGTGTGTGAAAAGGTAAGACGATGTCGACAAAAATATAACGAAAAGCGGACTACACTTTAGGCATTGTGCAAACACTTTTTCATCAAATGAAATGTACTAGGGTAATGCATCAAACGTTTTTTCGACAAGGTGAAATTTATTATGTATTGCGTTATAATTTTTATCGATAAAGTAAAATCTATCACATATTGCGTCTACATTTTTTTCGAAAAACAACTTTTATTAATTTCTCGTCAATAGAGTACTCGTCATGTGCCATGTTTCTTTTTTTGCAAGAAAACATTTGGCCAATTAACTCAACTTTTCTCGTTTATTCGACTTATTTTTTGAGAAAACACTAAAAATATCATGCCTTCGCGCCTTATATTTTTCGAATAGCGTGAATCTTCTCACAAAAGATCGCGCAAGAGGTGACCCTTTGAAGCTTCCGTATTTCAACTATTTAATCGTAAAATACTATTTTTCTTATGTCGTCTAATACTGTTACAGTTCGTGTTATAAACCTTGGAAACGCACACCACAGCGGCGCTTCTTATAGAACGAGACCCCAAAGTGTCTTAAAAGAACAAGCGTCGTGTTAAAATTTAAAGCAATTTGATGCAAAATCTGAGTATTGTCATACCCATTAATCCGACATTTGAACTAAAACAAATTTCAACGATTTTTTATGGTGGCTGATTTGTGCCATTCGTGTTTTCGCCCGCGACCCCGCCAAGCAAAAGGTCGAAAATTAACAAGTTAAAATGGCGGGGGCGCGGAGCGAAAACTCGCTAGTAAGCGAGGGCGCGGGGCGAAGTTTAATAAATAAAACTTCGTCTCGCGGGGGCGCGGAGCAAGATTAAAGAAATTAAACGGCGGTGTCGCGTGTTTACGTCCCGCGATCCCGCCAAGCGAAAAGTCGAAAATTAACAAAGTAAAATGGCGGGGGCGCGGAACGAACACATGCTAATCATTGAGGGCGGGAAGTGAAGTTAAATAAATAAAACTTCGTTCCGCAGGGGCGCGGTGCGAGATTTAAGAAATAAACGGCGCGGTCACGGGACAAAAACACGCTTATTAGCGAGGGCGCGGGGCGAAGTTTAATAAATAAATCTTTGCCATGCGCCCCCGCTCATTAG
Organism: Ruditapes philippinarum; assembly: GCF_026571515.1. NCBI lineage: Eukaryota > Metazoa > Mollusca > Bivalvia > Venerida > Veneridae > Ruditapes > Ruditapes philippinarum. The sequence goes on along the minus strand of NW_026852237.1, from coordinate 70,866 downwards.
AGTGTTTGCTTTCCGTGACCCCGACAAGCGAAAAGTCGATAAAGTCGACAAGTTAAAATGGCGGGGGCGAGGAACGAAAACACGTTAATTAGCGAGGGCGCGGAGTGAGGTTTAATAAATAAAACTTTGTTCCGCGGGGGCGCGGAGCGAGATTTAAGAAATAAAACGGTGCGGTCACGGGACGAAAACACGCTTATTAGCGAGGGCGCGGGGCGAAGTTTAATAAATAAAACTTTGCCCCGCACCCCCGCTAATTAGAGTTATTTCGTCCCGCGACCCCGCCAAGCGAAAAGTCGATAAATAATAAGTTAAAATGGCGGGGGCGCTAATAAGCGTGTTTTCGCTCTGCGCCCCCGACGTTTTATTTCTTAAATCTAGTCCCGCGCACTCGCGGGGCAAAGTTTTATTCATTTAAGTCGATCATCATAGTTTTAGCTTTTTTTACGATACGAAAATGTCACAATCAAATAATCATTAAGTATTATGCAGAAACTGTGAATATTATGAAAGAAACCCTATATAAGTGTCTAGTCAGTGAAACTAATGTTTGCTTATCAAACTGTTGGGGTCTTTTCCGGGATAAAATAATACGCGTGATTTCATCGTTCTCTGTTTCTGAGGCGCTTGAAAATCTGTGCAGTCACGTGCACTTTGGCCGAATTTATTTTATGAAATCCCAATAAAAGTATGTCATATATCTAATATTTGTTTCAGATATAAATGTTGTTATCCAGTTGAGAACTTATTCTTAAACTGATTAGATTTGATAGGATTAATGTAGAAGAAAATACTTACTTCAAATATATAAATACAGGTGATTAGCTACGGTATACGCACATTACTACAGATAAGTAATTCATTTCGACATGCATTTTTATCACGAACACTATTAAATAAACGTTATAAAAATCAAACATGTGTTATGCTTTCCACTAGAAGATGCGTATGATTTATCGATTTTCCTCACATTCAAGCAACAGTTCAACAGTACCGGTATTATGTTTCATATGCTGTTACACTTACAGAGAGTGTAATCCGGGACTTTTCAACAAAAAACCCCTCATCGTATGGGAACATAATTTTGTTTACAAAATAAGATCATAGGCATGATGCTATCGACTTTGTACTACGTACAGCGACAGATGCTTGTGTGTTTCCGAAGAAAACGTTGATGAAGTGGTAACAACGTACAGACTGTGACATATGCATATTACTATGGAATACCGTGAGGGCCATCGTAGTTATACTTTATAATCCAGAGGGCAACAATAAGACAGTGCGATAGAACAAGGACGACAATACAACAGTGCGATGGCGACAATGCGATGCCGACAGTGCAACAGTGCGATAGAACAAGGACGACAATACAACAGTGCGATGGCGACAATGCTATACCGACAGTGCAATAATGCGATTGTGTGATGCCGATAATGCGATGCCGACAGTGCGATAATGCAATGGCGACAATACGATAGTGCGATGGTACTAGAAATTTACATCCAGTCATAATTTTATCTATATAATTATCTAAAATAAGAGGTCCGCAATTTTCAGTAGTTTAACTGGTCAGCAGTTTTTCGCATGACGAACATGAATCAATATTGAAGAGCACATCTATCTTGCTATATATCCATTAAATCGAATATCCAACTACCAATACCTACCAATTTTACGCTCCGTGTACTATAAACCTTTAATTTTATTTTTATCAATATATACGATGGGGCATTTTTTGGTACTTGGTAAACCAAACGCCCGAACTATTTCTAAAAGACAGTAAATAAATATGATGAGATAAACAAACATTGCTATACTAGATTCTGTGTCCACATGTTTTATATATATATACAATGTAGTTCTCAAAACAGCTTAAAACTTGCGATGTAAAAGAAAGAAATATTTTGTTACAAGTATCAAACAAATTACAACGCATTCAAAGTTTAAAAGTAGCGTTGGCTTATAGAATTGTCAATACATGTACGCGGATGAATATGATTTTAATCAATTAAAATGCTATTTTTAGCGATGTCAGGATATACAGGAAAATACATACAGATATACAGTACGATTGAAATTGCAAATATCAGAAAATATCACAGAGCTTGCAGCCCTTTGATTATTACTAGGGGACAATACGCCGCCTTTCATGGAATGGCACTTCTGTGTCACATTGAAGGTTCCATGATTCCCGCCGTTTGAACACATCTGCGGATGTTTCTAAATTCAAAGTTTCACCATTCCATGTTAAAATGTTGAATTCTGCTAAAGACGGTACAAGGGGGCGTAGACGGTAGTTTGCACTTGACATTACCGTCCATAAACAGGGTCAATCAAACCGAGCATGCAATATTTTCAAGTTTGACGAGTTTGGTCTTTAGGGATGACACTTTCCGTGCCTTCATAACGCGCCGATTAATACGTGCAAATTCATTTTTCTTTACACAATTGAAGACAATTATTGATTGATCGAAAAAAATGATTTAATGCAAATGATGAGTACTCTTTAAGGGACGGTAACTTTTCCATTTTCGCTTCAACTAGAACATTTCCTTCTTGAAATTGAGGTTACTATCCTAAAAGAATGATAATTTCGCGCAGGATTGATTCCGTATGATTTGATGATGGGCCACTTAATTCTTACACTCCTGCCAATCCTGGTAAATATAGTACCATCAGAATAAAATTGAAAATTAAAACATTCCACAGACCACTTTATAAATGATACTAAAATATTTTACAAAGATTGACTATATTTTCCTTTGGATAGCAAATTAATACACTCATTACTCATTATACCAAGAATTTGCGCATTTTTGGGACTAGCAGTTGTTAAGGGCCGATTTGGTTAGGGGCGAAACGTCCTGTTTGCTCGAGATGATCTTGTTGCGTTAACGGAATATTTTACAAATAACAATGTTATAAGGGTGCCCTCCATAACATTTGTACCAATGCATCTCCCATCATTTCCTTGTCTTTCCTTAGCAGTCCTTTATCACGCAGACTGCAGAATACTAGAAGAAACCGGAAACTAAAAATGTAATTGCACATATTTATACAAAATTATGGTGTTTAAAAGTTATATATAGTTAACAAGTAAAGTCTGTTATTTATGTTATTATAAGTATATTGTAATATGCCGCTTTTCATGGAATGGTACTAACGTGTCACATTAAAGGTTCCATGATAACCACCATATGAACATATATGCGGATGTTTCAAAATTCTAAATTTTACCAGTTTATGTTAAAATGTTATATACTGCTTAAGCCGGTGCTAGGGGACGTTGGCGGTAATTTGCACTTACCAGTAAAAGTAAAGTAATTGCATTTTATAGTCTAAGTTTCATGCTTACGCACGTTCACCGACTTTACAGCTACTAGTATTACCCCTGGTCATCGGGCTACTGATATCTATCTATCAATCTCCCTAGGGAGTCTTTTAACTCCGCTTAGTGCAGCCGACACTTTCTCTGTTATATAACTACCACTCAAGCTTTATTATAATTATTTAGCATAAATGATTATATTTGATCCTTGATCTCATAATTATTGTCATTTTAAAATGTCATATACAATCTATTCTAATTAATAGGACCCGTGGTTGAAAAGATATTCTTTGCGTAAACTTTAAAATTTTAAACATTATATTCCTTAATATGTCATTTGCCATGTATAAATTTATAAAAAAAAATTCAAAGAAAAAATGTTTTTTTTTTATTGATAATATTTTGCCATGGCAAAATGAAAAAAATTAGAGATTACAATAAAAACATAACAATAGCACCAATAACATGTCATAGGATAAGTTTTAGAATGTTTTGTGATGTTTTAAAAAAATAATTGCCATGGCAAATTTGCCATGGCAAAAGTAGGAAAAATCTTGCCATGGCAATTCTAATTTGCCATGGCAAATTATTTGCCATGGCAAAATGCCGAAATGCCATGGCAAAACACACTTTGCCATGGCAAATGCAAACTTTCAATGCATTTTTACAAAAAAGTATTAAAGATAGAAAAACAAAACATATTAACTTTTAAACCTTTTAGTAAATATGACAATTTAAGATAGTTTTCATTTTTTTAAAGCGCGTAAAAATAGGGGTTGAATTTGCCAAAAACTGGCGTGGCAAAAAGAAACCGGCAGCTATTTTTATTAAAATATCAAAAACAGATTTCAATCTTTTTGCTGTAAAACCAGAAGCTAGTTAATAAATAGTATTTATAGTCCAGTCAAATTGTGAAAAAAAACTTCAGAAAATGGGAAAAGCATGAAACTTGGCACAAATGAACTTCAAGCAAAAACAAATAAAATGAGCATGGGACCCAATCCTGAAAATCCAAAATGGCGGAAAAATCCAAGATGGCCGCCATTTATGTATATATTGTTTATTTTTACCAATATTGACAACATACAGCTATAAACATTAAATATCTAAAGACAAAAAATAGTTATTTTCAATGCTTATGCACACAATTGTATGAATGAAGCAAATAACCGATTCTAAAAATCCAAAATGGTGGAAAAATCCAAGATGGCCGCCATTTTTGAATATATACTGTTTATTTTTACCAATATTGACAGCATAAAGCAATATGTATTAAATATTTAAAGATAAAAATAGTCGTTTTCAATGCTTATGCCCAGAATTGTATGAATTAAGCATAGGATCCAATCCTGAAAATCCAAAATGGCCAAAAAATCCAAGATGGCCGCCATTTTTCTACATATTACTTTTTTACCAATAATTTGACAACATACTAAAAGCAATATCCATTACCTATTCAAAGACAAAAAATAGTTGTTTCATTACTCATACACAAAAGTGTATAAATGGAGCAATATACTTTTGTTAAATTATGAAGAGTTGTCCCCCTTTCATTTAAATCGACATGAAGCAGACGAAATATTCTAAATCATTTTCAAGCTGAATTGAAGTGCAACAAAGGTATGTGATATCCATTTTTAACAGAAATTTACCTTAGAATATTGTCTTTACTTCTGCAAAATTAAATAAATCAGATGTCTTGCACTTATCCATACTTTGAACTATTAATATTTTGTCATTAGTTTTCACGACTTTGTGTTTGGAGAAGAAATGATTATACAGTAATAAGTGTCTGAAAAAATGTTATTAAATTTGTTGTTTTGCAAAGGGTAATCTGACATTTCTTTTCACAATTTCAGATGTAAATAACAAGATAATATACTAACAGTCTTTAAAAGTACAGGTTAAAGAAATGCAACACTGACTTATACTAACCATGTCTAACAAGAAAACTAACAATGATAAGAAATCAATGAACTGGTCAAAGTGTATTTTGTGTCAAAAAGATAATGATGAAAATCTTCAATGTCCAAGTACCATACGAAATAATAATACAAATGAAATAGGGTATATTTCATTAGCTAATGACCTTCAAAAATGTTCTGAATTAAATTACAATCCTATTCTAATTGAGACTGATTTGTTAGATGAAGGACAGGGTATAGCTGAGACATTGGCCAATCACAAAGCAAAATGGCACAAGTTATGCAGAAACAAATATAGTAAATTGAAATGGCAGAGAGTCGAACAAAAAAGAACGGCCATTAAAAGTTCATTAGAATCTGAAATGTGCACACCCGCAAAAATAACACGTAAAAGTTCTGGGGATGCAGGAAGATATCAGAAGGGAACATGTTTTTTTTTTGTAATACAAGTACAGACAAGCTACACCAAGTAACTACATTTGAAATGGATAAAACAGTTCGCAAATATGCTTATGATACTCTGGACACTGGTCTTTTAGCAAAATTAAGCTCAGGTGACCTCGTTTCCCAAGAAGCTATGTACCATTTGAAATGTTACAGAGAACTTTTTCACAATGCAAGAAGTCAATATTACAATGCTGAAACTAACACAAGTAATTCACAGATGCATGGAATTGTCCTTGCAGAATTGATATCATATATCCAGGACTGCCACAGTGAATGCGAGGACATCAAAATATTCAAGTTATCAGATCTAGCAAGGCTCTATTCCAATAGATTACAGCAGATGGGTGTGTTCACTGATACCCCTTTAAATGTGACTCATTTAAAGAATAGAATATTGGCTAACATTCCTGACCTTGAAGCTCATAAACAAGGTCGAGAAATACACTTAGTTTTTAATGCTGACTTAGGAAAACTATTAACAAAAGTGAATGGTTTCGATGATGATGCTGTTATACTTTCAAAGGCGGCTACTATTGTCAGGAAGGACTTGCTTGAGCACAACTATCAGGAATTTGGAGGTAAATTTGATGAAAACTGCCAAGAAAGTTCCATCCCACAGTCTTTGAAGAGTTTGATTGCCATGATTCTCGGAGGCCCAAATATTGAAACTCAGTCAGCAAAGTTTGTAGAAACACAGGCAATCTTATCTATAGCACAACTAATGAGGTTTAACATTGCTGTTCGTCGCAGAAAAAATTCAATTAATCCATACCATTTGAAACAGCATGAAACACCACTGCCTATGTATATTGGAATGCTTATACATGCTGAAACTAGAAAACGTGGACTGATTGACAAAATGAATGATTTAGGTGTTTCTGTATCTTATAGTAGAGTGCTGGAACTTTCGACACAACTAGGTAACAGTGTATGTGCACGGTATGAAGAACAGAATATAGTTTGTCCATCATCATTGCGTCATGGAGTATTTACAACTGGAGCTGTAGATAATATAGGTATATATAAATATAATATATCTGTACATTGGTAATGTGTTATTTTAATGAACATATTTATTGCTATTCATTTAAACTCATTTTGTAATTTACACACAAATTTCGCTAGCAAAACATTGATGCGCTTTTTGTTTTACAGACCACAATCCGAGTTCTGCCACGGCACAAGGATCCTTCCATGGCACAGGTATTTCGGTTTTTCAGCACCCAAGAGCAGAATGTGTTGGAGATCTTCAAGACATTGACAAAAGACTCATTACAGAAGCAAGCACAAAATGTCTTGGACAGTTACCAGAAAACTACAGATGTGTACCGTCTGCAAGTGTAACTGAAACTAAAACTGCTGTACCAGCTATTGATTCAGCTTTACCTCTAACTTGTCACCATATACCTATTGCTATTCATTCACAGCAAATGTAAGTATTCAACTGAAGCTTATTCTAAGAAGAAAACAAGTTCTATAATGCAAGAAATAATATATTGAAAAACACTTTAAGGAAATAAATTACGTAATAGACCTAACAAATAGTAAAGGTTGCATGCACATGTATAAAATAGAAACATAATTATAAAGGTTACAGTATTTGAAAAATACAATTTACAGTATGTTATTTCTTTTGAGAAAAAGGCATATTCATAAGTAGACGATCACAGTAAACATTCTGTTTTAAAAACTTAAAAACATTTGAACAACTGTACATAACAATTTGTAAAAGTAAATTATACATGTATTAGTCATCTGTACAGGTATGTAATTTATTTTGGAAAAAAGATATAAATGGCTCAAAATGTTATGAAATAAGAATATAAAAAGTATTATATCTTTTCAGGTGGCTTGAATATGTCAGACAAAATTTGTCATCTGATGACGAAATCATGGACTTGTCATGGGCAGCCTACCATTCAAAGCAAACGGAAAATTACTACAAGGAAAATCCTATTGATATTTGTTCACTTCTGCCACTTTTTGAAGAACAGGCAAAGTCTGTAGCTATGATAAAGCATTCAATGAATATTGTTAAAAACATTACTAACTATCTTAATCCTGGCCAGACCCCTGTAATTGCTTGCGACCAACCTTTGTATGCCTTATCAAAACAAATCCAATGGACCTGGCCTGATTTATTTGGAGAAAATAGCTATGTTATTATGCTTGGGGGGCTACATATAGAGATAGCAGCACTTAAGGTTCTTGGAGATTGGCTTGAAAACAGTGGTTGGACAAGTGCACTTGAGCAAGCTAATGTTGCATCTCCTGGTACAGCTGACTCTTTCCTGAAGGCCTCACATATTGGCAGAACTTTCTATGCCCATCAAGTGACAGCTTCAAGTTTGTTTGTTTTGATGCATCGTGCATTTGATGCCAAAGATGACTGTCATTTTGGTGACATTACATTTGAAGACTGGCGGTCACAGATGGAAATCAATTCCCCAATGTTTATGTTCTGGTCAGTGACTCTGAGGTTTGAGGTTTCTCTATTAATTTTTATGAAAGCCTTGAGGGAGGGGAATTTTTTATTGTATAAAGAGGCCCTCCTGTCCCTCGTCCCATGGTTTTTTGCTCTTGACCACCCTAACTATGCTCGTTGGTTGTCTATTCATATCAGGGACATGATATTACTTGACAAAAGAAATCCCGATATTGCTACCAAGTTTGCTGAAGGAAAGTTTGTTGTCCATAAAACACATCATTCCTTTTCAGCTATTGCTCTTGATCATGCACATGAGCAAAATAACTAATCAAAGGTGATGTGGGTGCTGTAGGTAATGGCACTACTGTGTCACATTGAAGGTTCCATGATAACCGCCGTATGAACACATCTGTGGATGTTTCTAAATTCAAAATCTCACCGTTTTCATCTTTACATGGTGAATACATCTTAAGCCGGTGCTAGATGGCTTGGACGGTAGCTTGAACTTTCCAGTACTGTCCATGAACAGGCTCATTCAAACCGAGCATGCAACATTTTCAATTTTGCCGTGTTGGGCTTTCTTTAGGGATTCTGTATTTATCTATTTTACAGAGAATGCTAGTCACTTGTTGCGTTGGATGGTGTCTGGCCCTGAATTGGCAAGGCTTGTTAATGAAATCAAACATCTGTGGACAAGTTGAAATTTGAACAGAGTAAAGGGCCCGACATCCGTCATCATGAACAACAAAGTTTCTTTCAAACTAGATTTAAGAAGCATGTTCGTTCTCTTTGTGAAAAAATCCAAGACATGGGAAATCCTTTCCTTGATTCATCAGGTGATTTGATGGATCTAAATAACCGGAATATTGCCGATGAGGGTGTGGTCGAAACTGTCCGACAGATTGAACAGGTTGGAAAAGAGCAGTTCCAAACTTTTGTTTTAGAAAGATTAGAAAGCAGAGATAAAAACCTAACAGATGCTATTAAGCAAAATAAATTTCCCCTCTTCAGCAGGCAATCCCCGAAAAATTCTCGAAAGATAAGCAGCAAATATCTTATCTTAAGCAGGACCGGTCTCTGTTTTCCCGGTTGTACGTGGCATGTCAGGTTCGAAATGGTAACCTTGATGAATTCTTTGTCCATGAAAATTCTGCATTCCCGCCATCTCTGTCTCAGTTTGGTAATTTGAGGTTTGGAACAAAGTCAGATCTTGTTTCTTGCCTTGAGGTTTATTCACAAGTCAAACTTGAGGTTCCTGAGGTTGATGCTGCAGCTTTAGATGGTGCTGTCATTGTGAATATGTTGAAACCTACAGGCTGTCAGTCTTTTCAGGACTATGCAGATTTTGTATTCAAGCCTTACCTCTTTCGTCAACTCTCGTGTGTAGAGAGACTTGATAACCGCCGTATGAACACATCTGCGCATGTTTTTAAATTCAAAATTTTACTATTTCACGTTTAAATGTTGAATTCTGCTTAAGCCGGTGCTAGGGGGCGTGGACGGTAACTTGCACTTTCCAATATCGTCCATGAACAGGCTCAATCAAACCGAGCCTGCAACATTTTCAATTTCGCCGTGTTGGGCTTTCTTTAGGGATTCTGTATATATCTATTTTATGATCACATCCGTGTTATTTGTGCCGTGTGGCGGCTGTAAAAAGTCTCCCCGTACATTTAATCAATGATGTTATATTTTCGATCCTTGAAGATCGTTCAGCAAGACATTATTGTTGTGCTTGTGGTATTTTTAGTTTCAACTTTTCGGCATTTTCTAGTTGGGTGGTATCAATATTCCTACTTGAATAATGTTGAATCACCCTTAGGATATGTTGCCTGCTTTTTAAATTTGTCTTTTGACGTCTTATCTGTGATACGCAGGCTTCATAACCTCTGATCCCCTTTCAAAATTCCATTTTATTTAGTTCCGCCCATTGTTTTCTCGTTTAGGGCACACGCTTTTTATTACTTGGGGACCATACGCCGCTTTTCATGGAATGGCACGGAAGTGCCACATTGAAGGTTCCATGATAACCGCCGTATGAACACATCTGCGCATGTTTTTAAATTCAAAATTTTACTATTTCACGTTTAAATGTTGAATTCTGCTTAAGCCGGTGCTAGGGGGCGTGGACGGTAACTTGCACTTTCCAATATCGTCCATGAACAGGCTCAATCAAACCGAGCCTGCAACATTTTCAATTTTGCCGTGTTGGGCTTTCTTTAGGGATTCTGTATTTATCTATTTGATGTCGTATGGGATGTGTATAATGTAAACAGCCTTAAAGCAGCCACAAGATCTCAAAGAGGAAATGGCGTGCGACGCAGAGTTCTACCTGACTCCAAAATCCCTGGTAACTGGGATTCATTTCTGCGGGTTGACGACAATAAAACAGAATTGTTTCACTTTCTCGCTGAACAAGCTATTTCTGTAGAACAAGGACAGAAACTTATTGTCTCTACTCAAGGCGGTAGGGTCATTGCTTCGTCCGAGTTGTTTGATACAAGCCCAATCTCCCCATGTAATCACGAAGAAGCTGATGTGAAACTAATATTACATATAGCAGATATGTCGGGTCAAGGGTATAAAAGAGTTATGATAAGGACTGTAGATACAGACGTTCTTGTCCTTGCTGTTGCAGTTTATCCTAAGATTTCCTTAAATGAGCTATGGGTAGCATTTGGGGCTGGGAAAAATATAAGATATATAGCAGTTCATGACATAGTTAATTGCCTTGGGGAATCAAAGTCAAAAGCCCTTCCAGCTTTCCATGCATTTACTGGAAGTGACCAGACATCTGCTTTCTGTGGGCGCGGTAAAAAGTCCGCTTGGGAAACTTGGAAAAATTATACTGACATCACAACCTCGTTCTTAGTTCTAGGGTCTTCACCTTCTTTAGAGTCAGTTGTTAATCAGATGCCTACAATAGAGCGTTTTGTTGTTCTTTTGTACGACAAAACTTGTCCAGCAACCAATGTGAATGAGGCCCGAAAACATTTGTTCACACAAAAGGGTAGGTCTATTGAGACTATCCCTCCCTCTTCTGCTGCTCTTCTCCAACATATTAAAAGGGTTGCTTACCAAGCTGGTTACATTTGGGGGCAAGCATTATTACAATCTCCAGAACTTCCAAGTCCAGCAGAGTGGGGGTGGGCTCTAAGTGCTTCTAATAAATGGGAGCCCTTGTGGTCTTCTTTGCCACAAGCAGCATTTTCATGCCAAGAGTTGCTTAAGTGTGGATGCAATCCTCTTATAGGCTGTCGAGCTAGATGTAAATGCCAAAAAGCTGAAATGCTTTGTACCGCTTTATGCAAGTGTGGTGGAAACTGTGACAGAGGTTAAATGTTCACAAAATTATATTCTAGTATTAAAAGTGAGGTGTTTGTATTTTTAACATAATATGATTACGCCATCAACGTCATCTTTGAACTGATTTTTGGTGGAGTCATTAACTACAGTTAAGATTTAAGATTTCTTAAACTAAGCTAAAAAGGTCTTGCATCATGTAATAGCTATTCTGTGACATATTTCTAATGTTAATAATTTAACAAAATGCAGATGGTACAGATTGAATGAAAGCATCTGACTATAATGAAACGTTTTACGTTAAAGTATATAATCTTACTTTCATTTCTTTAGTTATATTTGAGTATATTGTTTCAATTATTTTCATTTATAGCATACATTTATGAGTTTTCATTGTTCTGTTTATCAAATGAGTTTTCATTGTTCTGTTTATCAAATAAAATGAAATAAAATAGTAAAAAAATGAGATGAAATAATAAGTATGATTCATAAAAATAAAGCGCATAACTAAATATAGAGACTTTATTGTTTTATTTACGCTGTCATAGTAACACTAGACAATAAAACATTATAAAACAATGTTTACTAGTGGGTAACATTATTTAATGATTAAACACTTTATTATTAATAACATTTTGGTGCATTTTTAGTGTAATTGTTATAATACAAGCCTTGTATTGGATGGCTATAGTAAAAACATATTGTTATGGCGGCCATTTTGAAAATGGCAGCCATGGCGGCCATCTTGGCATATATCAAATGGGTCCCATGCCCAAAATGTTTCTTTTGTCTTAATAAACATCTGTGCAAAGTTTCATGCTTTTCCCATTTTCTGAAGTATTTGTGCATATTTTGTTACAAATTGACCTGACTATTAAGAGAGAAATAGTATCCAATGTTTAAGAATTGTTAAGGTTTTTTATCTTTTGGAATGCAATTAACGATTCCATTTTTTGTATTATTGAATGATAACCTTCATTAAATGCACAGTTTATATATCAAATAATAAAATGTCCATTCCAGAATACTTAAACAAAAATGAAGAAAAAAACATCAGATCCAAGACTTTTGTCATTTTTATATTATTTAAGGTATCTCTAATTTCAGTATAAAAGAATCTGAAACCTCAGTACTTTACTTCCGAGTATCAGTATTATTTTCAAGAAAAATTTGTCTTGTATAGTTCTCTCACATTTTACTTTTGTACATAATTGTTTGTAATAAGAGTCTGCCTCCTGTAGAATATCTCTCTCTTTTTTTTTTTTGGTCTCCAATTTTTCTGTAAAAAATTGTATAATTTTCTTGTATAATGAAATTTTTCTAAATTACAAAATTAGTTGGTTGGCATTTTACTGCAATCAGTCCACTTAGCACTTGATCTTACAAAATGGCCTTTCAATTTTTCTTGCCTTAAAGAAGTCAATTCTTCTTGCAGTTTTAATAATGATTCTTTTTCTGTTTCATAAGATCTACCTTCTAAATTTTCAATATGTGTCATTAATACAGTGTGATTAAGACAGTTATATTATTACTTGAGTCCCGTTAGTGCATGGAAAAAGTACAGAGGGGCACATGAACTCGTCATATGACATAGACTGATTCGGGGCGATGAAAAGTCAGAGCTGAAAAAAGGGGAGACTAACTGTAAAAAGGTTTTGCAGATTTTCAAACCAAACACAATTATATTTTTAACAACAGGAAGTTCTACGTATACGACTTCTCCATTAACATCAACAATAGCTGACAGAACATTAACATCTAGTATCAACAATGAATTTATAAATATAACGAAAGGCTTTCAATCAAATGACGAAATGAGTGCATTTGAAAGTAAGTGACATTTTTAATTCATAACCGAATTCGAATTTTGTTCAATGGTTTGTTTTGTAAAAAAAATGAAATTTCTTTGTAATAATATTATAAGGAATCATTAGCTTGTTAGAATTCAAAATTGTCATTTTTATTGAAGATTTTATATGAATACGAAAGTAGATTAATATATACTAAATTTAAGAAAAGAACAAGCATTTACAATTTCCTATTTTAAACATTTTCGATGTCATCTTACTAAAGAAACATTACAGACGTTTAATTCATTTTAAATGCTTTGACATACTCCTCCTTAGGTAAACCTTCTAATAACTAAAAGATAGCCGACTACCTTAGTCTTGTAAAACTCAACCTTTCAACTCGTTTTACAATGTCTGAATAATGCATAGTTAATAACAGATATTTCCAATACAAAATTGTTCAATGGTGGATATATGATCATAATAACGTAAAATAAGAAACTTATATTGGGATCGATACATGTTTCTTAACCTTAAACTCTGAGGTCGTTAATACGTTTTTTAAAGTCCGAAAGTTAATATATAAACGGAAACATAAGTCTTAAATCGTTATATCGTATATCATCATCTTTATCAGAAAATGTGTCTTATACATGTACACTTATTTTCAAAGATCTTGACTAACATCATAATTGAAATATTATTGCATGTTATTACCTATTGAAAATAACATTATTATAAAATATATTTCAATCGTGTCTGTATGAATATTAGGACTTAATTACCAATATAAAGTAAGAATACCAGGACTTTATTACCAATCTAAATTGCGAGAATAATTTTAACAAATTAAAGAGAACATAAATAAATGGATAGCAAGGTATTTACAACAATTGTCAATATATCCATAACTAACAATCACAGTATCTGTACTTTTGAGTCGACCAGAAAGAATGATGAAAACAATTACAAAAAACTATTTTGAATACATGGCACTCAAAAGGAGACAAAGTTAAAAGGGATATACTTATTCAATTCTTTAAATATAGAGTTTTAAATATGATAGACCTGCCAATTTTCATTTACTCGATTAAATCAAGCTAGATCAAAAGGTATTTGATGAAAATAACCATGGATTGTGGATAGAAATAATAAAGGAAAAAAATTCAAAGAATTAGTGGAATCGATTTATTTAAAAGTAATATAAAGCAAATGATAAACAGAAATTTAAAATCGAAAATATTTTCTTAACATAAATACATGTACTACTATTCTAACATGAAGTAAAATAGTTTTTAATAAAATCCACAAAATCTATAAGACCAAATAATTTGACAGAATTCACATAGAAATATAATGGCACTTAATATTTTTCCATTGATGAAAATGGAAAATATTAATAAAGTAAAGGATATTTTTAACATTGAAAAAAACCAGTTTGAAACCTTTGATTAGCCGAAACTTAATTTAATCATTCAAACAGAAACATTTAACTTTAATTTATGAATTAAATTCATTAATACCCAAAGAATGGAAACGTAAACTACAATGAATTAGTCAAACTTTGAACGCATACAGAAATAAGCACTGTTGATATCATAGAAAAAACAAACACATCAATAAACATAAAAAAGTTAAAACAGATTCAAAAGCAAATGAGACCGTGTAAAATAAAAAGATAGCAAATAAAATGGGAAGAACGATTTCTACAAAAAAAGAATTTCAATGGAAAATATTTACGAAAATTATTTTTTGTATACTATAAAGATAATAGTTTAAAAACTTTCGGTATAATTTTAACAAAGGAACACTGCCTCAAACAAGTTCCTCCTTCCATGTAAATCAACTGAATTTAGTGTCTGTGATGTTTGCTGTATCGATATTTACAGTATAAAGTATCTGTTTATGGACTGCCAAATGGTACAAATATTTTGGAATAATCTATTCATATGGCTTGTTGAAAAAGCAATACATGTAACGTATGACAAGTTTACATCTTTCTTTCATGCTTAAGATAAGAAAACATATATGTTCCTCTTCTTTAAATGTTACATTTTGTTAATAGATTAAATAAACCAACTCCAGAATTAGTGCTCTTTTCTCTAGAAGGAAACATATTAAAACTTTAAAGCTGAGTTGCATTACAGAATTACGATACATTAAAAGACTTTGAAAATTTCTGAATAAATCTAATCGAATTGTTTGATATATAAACACAAAACATGCAGAAACAAAATGCTAACAAAGCAGTTTAAATTGATCACCCTCTTTGCCCTTTTTATTGTGTAATTATATAAATGAATGAGCCTCTAAACTTTATAAAAAGTCTTATATCTTCTAAAATACCTGGCTTTAACATCATAAAAACATTTACTTTTAATTATCTACGTATCAATGCTATTGTTATCATGTCTGTAACCTTAACTTGAAATAAACGGCCCCTAAACATGGTTCAAAAAAGGAATAGCAGGCTTTGATAAAACCATTAGACCTATATGTCTTTTGGCTGACTACATGTCTTTTTGACGGAATCGTGACGTCAACGGTAATAAACCAATCAGATATGCGCTTTTTTGAACAGTTTTGACATTAAATCATAATACATTTTGACATGGCTTGTGCCATGTGATCATTCAAGTTTTACCATTTGTTATCTTGCAGGTTCCAATGTCAGTATCTTTGTCAGTGTTTCAGTTGTGATTTTTCTCTTAGTGGCAGCCATTGTTATTGTCATAATAATGTTGAAACGACGGTAAATAACTCTGTTTTTTTCTGTTGCTAGTTTACCTTTGCTTTTGATCACATATAATATGTCAGATTATTTGTGATAATTTGTTTTAAGAATACTTTTACAGGTTAAGATGTATAAATAAGTTTTATTAATGTGACGCTTAGTAAAGATTGCTTTTGTTTGTTTATAATCATCAACATATTTTTTTCGGTTGAAAATACGGATTGTCATAAGAACATAAATGTTATTTCGATTCTATTTTTCAGAGGCAAAATTCCAAACACGTGTTTTAAAAGTTCTTCTCAGAATGATTCATTAAAAGAAACTTCCGGTAAGAATCAAGCTGAAAACAATCTGTATAATCAATCTCTAGGAGCTGAAAATGAACAGATAAACGATTTTAAAGGAAACAATAACGTAATCCTTCATCAAGATATTGACGTAGACAATAGTAATTATGCAAATAATTACTTCATTCTTGAACCCGGCTCCAGAGAATCTCATGCCGATGGTGATATTTCAAATTCCAGGAGAGATGGAAGAGGTATTAACGACGATTATAATATGATACAATTCAATAAAAAGTTTGGTACCCAATTTGATAACGTTTATGACACCACCGAGAATGCAGCTATAAAAATAAAAGCATTACTGAATACTGAATGTGTAAAAGAATTATCTGAAACATTAAGCGGAACTGACAACTATAATCACATAACCAGAAACCTTATGAACAATGATAAAACAGACAATATCTATGGTGTACCTGACAAGCAAGAAAACGATTACGATGATGTTAGAAGGGATTATAAAAATAATCTGCGTGTTGAGGTTGACACATACAATCATTTGAACGGTACCTGAGAGAAAGGCAGAAAGGCGTTGTTTTGAAACTCATAAAACTGTTTCCGTTAGTAATTATCAACTAAATCAGTTACCTGTTTCAAGCTCAGGTTAACAAAACAAATCCTTTTCAAAATTAGTAATATTTATTTCATGAAATTAAATGACTTCAATTGATTAGTGAAATTGATTATTGAACGATTTTGAGAATTTTTCTGCTTTTTTAAAAATAAAATTGCATGCAGGGACACAACTGAGATCCTCCTCCACTAGGAAAACTAAATCTTTAATGTACACGTGTCAGTGTGACTTAATCCTTCGGGATCATTGATGCCAGCACGAATTGAGTACCGCTCAAAACGGTGCACTTATTCATTATCACTCATGTACAGGCTCAAGCAAACCGAGTCTGCAGTTCTCTTGTAATTTTGTTGTGATTAATGCTTCCGAGGGATCACTTTGTTTCCAGAATTTTAAACAAATAAAAATAAGATATTAACCTATAAAAATTGTTTGAATAAAATTATACTACACTGCAATAATTCATATCAATTTTACAAAACATAGAATGTATTCAATGTAAAGCATTTCAATTGATTCAATGTATATTATCCTCATTCCGGTATTTTGAAATTTAATTTAATAAATATGTAGTAATTGCTACTCACGTTTCGCAAAGTTGTCTTCACAGTATGTAGAATATCTAGTAAAAGTCTTGGAAGAAAATCGATAAAGGTGATATATAAGTAATATTTTATAGCCTTTTTAGTTCACATGAACCTTGTATGATGTTCAAAACGTTAAAGTCTAAGTCTAACGTGACATAATATTTACGCTGTAAAATTTGCTCTGAGTTGATTACAAAGTTTACACAAAGTGTTGTTGTTTTATAGACATTTTTATGTAAGTGAATTAATTTGTATTTAAAAACAATCTCCTACTATACGTGCGTGTTAATACTCTGTATATTCAGATTTTAGCAGGTAATGGCCCAAATACGGCAACTTCATGAATGGTCGTGAATTTTAGTAACTCATAATCTGCAGCATTAGCGCCGACTAAGTAAATTTCAGCCTTTATATGTCATAAAGGGATGAACATTATTATCTCGATGCTAGCAAATGATTATCCACTAACTGAAGTTACAGCTGTAATATGCATATGGCGTTATGTCTTGAAAAGGGAGTGAATTATGCGCTGCTAAACTTAAGATACATATGGTATTGTATTCATGTAACTGACAGACACAACAGATCAAGCACACATGCATGAATATAGAAAAATGAATTTCTTCATGTTAATTGCTCTATTTATAGTGCAATTTGGTCGTACTGAATCATTGCATTTTGTATTGTAACTGCGTGTTGCTAAAAAGCTTTTTCGATGCACATACCGCATTAATAATTTTTCTATCTTGAGAAAATATTAGAAATGATAGTTTAACGTCTCAATTCCGACTAAAATGACACACAGAATAGAGGAATTGATAAAAGATTAACCTTGATTTTCTGTCATAATGTTAGCCACTTTCATGGTATTTCTGCCATCGACGGCAGCATTTAAAATAAGTATCTGCCTATAACGGCAGCATTTTTTTCTTCGACCGGACCAGATTGAACGTCTGTAAAACTTTCAAGAAAAGGCTCACGGGGTAGATGTTTGGCTTGCGTGACCCCAATGCATAAACGTCTATATTAATAACACGAAATCCTGTCATTTAGTTAAAACTTGAGATATTTTGAACAAAAAAAAAAGTTTTTTTTTAAGCGGTCACTTTTAACCTGCTCAAAAAAGTCTTAAACAGGAAAAACGAGTCCAAAATTACCTAATAGTATCTCAAGTCAATGGACAATAGTTTCATAGCAATGAAATGGGCCGTATTTGTGTAATATAATAACACCAACCAAATTTATAACCTACCTGTACCGAGCGGTAAATTTCAGCTATCTGCTATCACTGCAGTGATCTGTCATCACTGGCTCCGGTAATACGGTGTAAGATATGTACGTTTTAGCTATCGGCTATCGCCTCGGTCAATATTAAATTTTCAGTACATATTACATCAAATTTACCAGCTTAATAGTCCAAATTTGAATTTTAAACTTCTATCCGACTATATTTGATAATACCCGACGGCCTAACTGTCATTAACAGAATTCAAATCATTATGATTTAATAATTAAATACAGACAAACTTGAACTTACCATGACACTAGTAAAGGGACTCCACATCTATTTATTAGTTTTCTTGACATGAAGTGACAGGGGACATTTCTTCGGGATTAATTGTTCCATTTGACGTAGGTCTTAACCAATTAATTATGAGCAAGATTGCAGGTAATTATGTATAAATATACAAAAGCTGTCATAAAACTGTAAATAAAGGAACTTTCTACCGGGATAGGACGTTTTCTGACATTCTATGATTAATTATTAAAACGAGATGTTGAATGCTAGGAAGAAAGGAACTTAAATAATCTATATTTAAATACCCAAATACTTACAGGAGTTTCCATAAAACTAAAGACTTTGTAGCTGAAGGTTATCGGCGATGAGCTGGAGCAAATATTTATTAAAAAGTCTGTAACTTCAGACAAAATTTGAATAGAAATCATTAGAAAAAGAAGTAATTTTACAAAAATATTGATTTTAAACAAATCAGGTCCATTTGGACCAACATAAAGACAAGAAATACGTGCATTTAGTTACTGACATGAATAATTTGCTTTCGAAGGATCTTCCTTTTTCCCAGATTTCAAAAAAGATCCTCAAAAAGATTTGAAAAAACGGTTATTTCGCCATATTGTTACAATGACTTCTTTTTGACAATCTATCTATAATCAAGATAATGACAGTTGACTGTATTCACTTTCCATATTATTTGTTCCCCGTTCGATATTTTCAAGGCCACAATATGTATGCGGATCAGTGATCTCCCTAGATGGCGCGTCGACATTTTGGTATAAAGAACCACTTATTTGGCAAGGCAAAGCGATCTCTTTTGAATTGTTCCTTCCTATTTGAACAAGTTCATTAATCCCCTGATGGATGGTACGACTCTGCGTTTGGTCTGTTGTCTTGCAGCATCGAATAAAGAGTTTCTTTCTATAAACAAAAGTATATACGCTTTAAACATTTCATGAACCTTTTACATACAGATATAGATATTTCATGAAACACATCGTCTATAAATAAAAGAAGTGAACTGCACAACAGCACGTCAGAACAAAATAGCATTTAAATTCATTTAAAATAGGATAATTATTATTGATTAATAAATACTTATATAGGAGTTTTCGTGTCTGTATCGTTTGAACCGGTGGAAGGACATTGGAATTAATTGGCAGAAATGCTAACCATAATGAGACAATGTATAGAGCGCAGGTCAAGGTCACACTTAGTCATTTTGTATCATTTTCAAAATTTTCTGTACGATCTGTTTCTTTTAAACCGATAGTAGGAAATCAAATCTTTTTTGTTAGAAATATTTATAGTACTTAAATAATGTTCAGAGCGCAGTTTTAGATTTATTTTGGTCAAGGTCACACTGACTAATTCAAAATCCTTATATAAGTGTTTATACGAGGGGTGTTTTGCAAGTTAAAGGACTTTTGCTGTAGTTTGATAAATAAAAGGAATTGAAAAACAAGAAAAACACCATAAAATATTTAATTCTATTACAGCAAGCTGTAAAGATTACAATGAAATACATTAAACAATAAGTTAATTACAGATAAAACAAAACATACACCGAAGCATACCCGGAGCGCCCTAACGTCACGTCAGTGCTAAATATGTTAACGTCAAATTTCCCCGATCGTCATATCGACTCACTTTTTGACGTAATCTCAATCTAAAGCGATACATTATCTATGCCTCTTGACCCATTTGTCGTACGTGTCCTCGTACCAAATGTTGTCGAATGACGAAACTATTCTCTGGGTTTCAATTTGTAATTCCAACCCAGAAACAAAGCGTCGACCACGCAGTTGTGCTTTGATTTCCGGAAAAACTCGGAAATCTATCGGCGCGAGGTCCGGGCAATAGGGAGGATGCTCGAGAGTCTCGAATCCAAGGAGGCTGATTTGCAACTGCGTTGACTGTGAACGTGGCCGGGGGCGTTGTCCTGGAGAAGAAAGATCTGGTCGAGGTCGATCCCGGGGCGCTTCTTCCGTATAGCCTGGACGAGATCCTGCCTTAGAACCTGAAATCATAAAATGATTAAGTTTTCTATGAATAGCGTATCAAAAAATAATTCAATATATTTTTTCTCATTTATTTGATAAGTTTTATCTTATATATAAACTAAAACAAGATATGTTTGTAAAACATGTATGCCCCCTGTCGGCAGCCAATTAGTCATGTGATCAGGTTATTATGCATGACTTCTGATCCAGTGAACAAACAATTAATAAGGGTTATCTAGTATCTACTGGTCATGACTCGTCACAAGGTAATAATTATTGTGACCCTATAGGTTGTGTGCAGCAATTTAAGTTATTACAAATCTTACCAAATAATATATGCATGAATTTTATGAATCATGTAGGCCTCATTAATGACAGCCAAGTTGTTATTTTACATAAGACCTTCAAATGTGTATACCAAAAGCATTCTTAGTTTAACATAAAAATATCAACCAAGGCAACTTGAGTTGTTGAGTTATTGGTCAGAAACCGTCATTAAGTACAAGTTTAATATGACATTGACCCCTTGACCCCAAAATCAATAGGGGTCATCTACTGGTCATGACCAATCATCATACAAAGATTGAAGTTCCTACGCCTAAGCGTTCTTTAGTTATTGATCGGAAACTGTTTTTACCTACAAGGTCAATGTGACCTTGACCTTTGGACCCCTTGACCCCAAAATCAATAGGGGTCATCTGCTCGCAATGACCACTCATCATACCAAGTATGAAGTTTCTAGGCCTAAGGGTTCTTTAGTTATTGATTGGAAACCGTTTTTACCTACAAGGTCAATGTGACGTTGACCTTTGACCCCTTATCATACCAAGTTTGAAGTTTCTAGGCCTAAGCGTTTTCTAGTTATTGATCGGACCTACAAGGTCAATGTGACCTTGAATTTTGACCCCTTGATCCCAAATCAATAGGAGTCATCTGCTGGTCATGACCAATCAGCATGCCAAGTTTGAAGTTCCTAGGCCGAAGCGTTCTTTAGTTATTGATCAGAAACCGATTTTACTTACAAGGTCAATGTGACCTTGACCTTTGACCCCTTGACCCAAAACTCAATAGGGGTCATCTGCTGGTCACGACCAATCATCATACAAAGTTTGAAGTTCTTAGGCCTAAGCGTTTTTAGTCAATTGATCGGAAACCGTTTTTAACTACAAGATCAATGTGACCTTGACCTTTGACCCCTTGACCCCAAAATCAATAGGGGTCATCTGCTGGTCATGACCAATCACCATACCAAGTTTGAAGTTCCTAGGCCTAAGGATTCTTAAGTTATTGATCGGAAACCGTTTTTTCCTACAAGGTCAATGTGACCTTGACCTTTGACCCCTGGACACAAAATCAATAGGAGTCATCTGCTGGCCATGACCAATCAACATGCCAAGTTTGAAGTTCCTAGGCCGAAGCGTTCTTTAGTTATTGATCAGAAACCGTTTTTACTCACAAGGTCAATGTGACCTTGACCTTTGACCCCTTGACCCAAAACTCAATAGGGGTCATCTGCTGGTCACGACCAATCATCATACAAAGTTTGAAGTTCCTACGCCTAAGCGTTCTTTAGTTAATTGATCGGAAACCGTTTTTACCTACAAGATCAATGTGACCTTGACCTTTGACTCCTTGACCCCAAAATCAATAGGGGTCATGTGCTGGTCATGACCAATCACCATACCAAGTTTGAAGTTTCTAGACTTAAGGATGCTTAAGTTATTGATCGGAAACCGTTTTTACCTACAAGGTCAATGTGACCTTGACCTTAGACCCCTTGACCCCAAAATCAATAGGGGTCATCTACTGATCATGACCAATGACCATACCAAGTTTGAAGTTCCTAGGCCTAAGGGTTCTTTAGTTATCACTCGGAAACCATTTGGTCTACGGACCGACGGACCGACAAGTGCAATGCAATATACCCCCTCTTTTTCGAAGTGGGGGCATAATAAATTATCATTTATGAGTGTCTATAATAACCTTTGAGTAATAGTTGGCGGTCTCAGTCTGTCCTTACGGGATACGGTGCTGTAATAGCATTCCCCGCCTGTCCATGAAAAACACGAACATGTGTTTTCCGCCGCTTTTCTGAACCCACGCTTTCTTTGGAGGAGGACTTCCCGGAGTGTTCCAGACAGATGATTCCTGTTTCGACTCGGGATCATAGTCGACAACGAAGTTTCGTCCGTAGTGATGATGCGATCTAAAAATGACAAACCCTCTCTTTCGACGCGTCGCACGAATTCTCGGGAACAGTGTAATCTGCGCTCCCACTCGACATATTGTCTTCTTTTAGGCAATCGTGGACGTTTGACAAAGATACACCAAGTTAACTTGACATTTCTCGCACAAGCACAGTGCGTCGTCGATCTTCCTTTATCAGTTGCTGAACCTTGTCTTTTACTCCAGTTTTCGCCACCGATGGTCGACCGCATCGCTTGTCATCCTCTATTGACTCTTCCGTTTCGGAACATGCCGTGCCATCTAAATACTAGCGATCTACATCATTTCTTTGTTGTACTAGATGCTTGAATCACTTCATACGTCTCCATTGGTGTCTTTTCTATTCCTACACAAAACTTGATGATTGCCCTGACTTCAACGTCGCCTATTGACGTCATTTTTCGTTTGATTTGTGTAAGCACCAGTGATGTTAAAACCGTTGTTTTTCAAACAATTGTAACGATTTACGAGTAGAATTTTCAGGAAATGACGTTTACGTTGTATTCAACGCTCGTGTTTTTTCGTGACGTTATCCATTGTAATTTATGAAAATTATTATCAATTGAATATATCGGTACCATTTACTTAAATACGATAAAATCGGAGTGCTCCGGGTATGCTTTATGCGGTTCATATAAAAACAATTCGAGAGGTATTTGTCTACACTTGTTAGTGAGTGTTATACTACATATTGAGCACATATTTAAATTACATTTTGTGAAATATTGATAAAAACGTACCATTAAGGAAAAGATACAGCAAAAGTCCTTAAACTTCCCGAACACCCCTCGTTTAGCAAATGTACAATTACAATGTATGAATTTATTAATATGTTTCCTCTCAATATATATATAAATTTGTATGCTACCTCCACTTATTTTTCAAAATCTATTAATTCTTAATGTTTTTCTTTTATCAAACTAAATATTTTTAGATTTTTTATAGATTATAATAATTCAGGAGGTGCAGGTCTATATGATTTAATTATTTTGAAATAAGTGATTGAAACTGATGTTACTTGAAATATGTAAATTAACTAATTAACAACGAGTTGTAAATGATGCATATGAAATATCCTTTTTTAAAGCTCAAGCTATCTAAAATTTGGACATGAACATGTCTGGAGTACTAGCAGCTGTTAGGTTAAAATGCTACCTCTGTTTTGCCATATTGTGGAATGTCTTTCTCTTATGGTAAGACTTAATTTATGGGTTAAAGGGCTGATATAAAGTTCCTGTACCTGATTTTTATACATTAAAACAAAATATATATTCAAAGGAAGAAATACCAAAATAAAAAGTTGCGAAAAAGCTTAGGCCATTACTACCCCTGCATTCTTGAGTGGCTGAATTCTAAAAGCTTTAAATAAATAAATGTAATAAGTACACATTTTCATATTCCAATTATATTTATGTTAACGTTTACCTGTTTTGCGTAAAACATGCCTTGTTGACATCTACAAAATTTATATAAATCCTGTGATTATATTGGTCCTGTACCAGGATTCATTTAGATAGAAAAACTATTTTACAAGTATGTATTCTTATTTAAACTGACAATGCCCAGATCTCAATTTTTTGGAATGTGTCATTACATGGAAGAACCCTCCAATTGTTTCAAAAATCATTTAAAAGTTTCCTTTGCCCAGGGGGTTGTAGGTCTTGTATAATTTACATGTACGCAGATTTAAAATTAATAATATACATGTCTTAAAATACTTTTCTTCCAACCTACAACGTGCAGAACATAGATTTTAAGACTGCATCATCACTTTGTAAAAGTAGAATTATCAGTTTGTTCAAATAATGATGATAAGATAGATGTTTGTGTGAGTATTTATGTTATAAACATAAAGGGAGGTAATAAATATATTGAAAAAATATTTTATTTTATTTCAGTATGTTAAAGAATTGTCTTCTCTGTTATATATATTGGTTAAAATTTAGATAATGTAGTCATAATATGGTGAACTTACATAAAAAAGAATATCATAGTTTGTTTCATATATTTGGGTAACTACTTGTAGAATAATGCAATGTTTGAGTTCAAATGTGCTTGAACATTTCACGAATACCGGTAGGCCTGAGTGCTTAATGCAAATATTTAAACGTAAGACCATGCAATATAAATCAAAAATTCAAGAAACCTATATTTCCATTCTTACATGCTAGTAATAAAAAAAAGAACAGATAAATGTAAGCTTTAGAGAATTGAAGGCCTAAGTAATTATCTAGGCGACGTTTAGTTTATTGACGTCATATCTAACGACATATGACGTGTACATATTCCTTTCAAGCGTGTAATATACGAGAGAGAGTCAATATATAATGCAATATGGTCAATTAATTGGCCAAAAAGCAAATATATGGTTTTTTTTATTTCAACCTTTAGAAATGATCTTTCCTACAGAATTACAAAATATGTTTAAGACATTTTATCCAATCTTTAAATGCTTCAACATAGTCCTCCGCACCTTTAAATAACTGACAAAATGGCCGAACCAACTGTATTACCACTATTTTAGTGATGACTTGTAAAATGTTTGCTCAAACAAGGATAGGGGAAGAAGTCACAGTGTGCTAAGTCTGGAGAATACGGTGGATGTTTGAGGACAGTCACCTGTTTTTCTCGGAAAAATATCTATTACAGTAGCACCTTTGTGTGTAGGACATTTGTCATGCAGAAAAGATAGGCCTCTCACTAATATTTAGAGGTCACATAAAGGCCTCTAGAAACTGGAATTTTGGACAATTATAGTTCATGGGTATGAAATCAAATAACGTAATTTTCTTGCCCTTTTTCAATCGCTTGCTTAGATCTTATTGTTACGCTTGTGAACTGGCGTAAGTCAGTGACATCAGCCTTCATCGCCAGTCACAATGTTAAATAAAAAGGCGACTATCATATTTAGGAAAAAACTTAAGAGCACATTAAACTCGCTCCTTCGTCTAGCCAGATGTTAGCAAATAGGTTATCAATCTGGAAATTATTCGCCTACCTTACAAGTGATTCTATGCAATCGTATGAGTTGACCGTTTTGATATGCATGTTATATGAGCTACTTGGGTAAGTGAAAGTGCGGCATCTTTGTCAATAAAAAGCTTGACTTTATGAATGTTAATGAGAGTAACAACGGATTTTTTTCTACAAGACTTACACTCAAGTACTTTAACTGACTCGTACTAATTTTAATATGTGTATCTACCTCGAAACATCTGCATAAGATATTTCATTGTTGCCATTTATCTTACAAATATCAATATAAACGTGTTCAGCATATTTTCGTAGATTTGTTTGACCTTTTATGTAAGCCCGTTTTTCAGGACTTTTAACTGAGCGTTTACCAGCCGTTTTATTTGAAGTTACTTGTGTAAGGTATTTTTATTGTGAATAAAACTCTTAATCGGTTGACTAGATACGTGATATACGTGTCACACATTTTGAAAGCAGCTGGTTTAAAGTTCATAGTTTACACAAAAACAAGAATCACGAGCTAATTAGAAAATAGAGTTTGTATTGCATAACATATTGACACATCCTCGTATGGTATGCACCATGTCTGTTTGATAGCGGGAAAATGCATTGTGTAAGAATCTGTAATATTGTTACGAAAGAAGTTCTCTATAAAAAGAAGGGGGATATTTTGTTGTTGCCAAATTCAATTTACATCATTCAAAATTTGAGTAATTATAAATGTTGATTTTACCGTTTTTTTAAAGTTATTATTGTAACAATAACTACCACAATGATTACAGCAACAACTGAAATGCTGACAGAGACACTAACGTCAGAACCTGTAAACAAATATATATGAAATAACTATGTACACCTCATGACGAAGGCAAATATAAACATTGTACGTACTCATAGTTCTCATTAGGCAAACATGTCATTTAATTCAGATACATATATCATATATAATTTTGTCCTCCGCCTTTTCAAACAAAAAAGGGGATAATAGAAAGAAATAGGCTCCATCCGTCTGTCCGTCCGTCACACTTTCGTGTCCGGTCCATACAAAGGAATTTGAAATAACTTGGCACAAATGTTTGTTATAATAAGACGATGTGTCATGTATAACAACCAGACCCCTACCTTCAGGGTCAATGTCGCACTTGCTCAATCAAGGTCAACATTGTCTCTTTGAGAGTATATGTCGTGTCCGGTCCATAACTTTCTTATCTTTGAAGGGATTTTGTAAATACTTTTACACAATTGTTCACAATAATGAGACAATGTGTCATGCGCAAAAACTAGTCACCTACCTCAAAGGTCAAGGTCACACTTAAAGGTCAAAGATTAACATAGTCTGTTATAGGATATATTTTGTGTTCGATCTAGAACTTCTTCATAGTTCGAAGGATTTTAAAATAACTTGGCAAGTCACAATAATAAGATGATATGTCAAGTACAACACCTGCATCCCTACCTTCAAGGTCAAGGTCGCACTTAGAGCTCAAATGTTAACAGAGTCTGTTATATGATATATTTTGTGTCCCGCCCATAACTCCTTCATAGATCAAGGGACTTTGAAAATACTTGGCACAAATAGTAACAATGGTAAGATGATATGTCATGCGTAACACCCGTGTCCCTACCTCCAAGGTCAAGGTAACACTTAGAGGTCAAATATTTACATGGTCTGTAATAGGGTTTATTTTGTGTCCAGCCCATAACTTTTTCTTATATCAAGGGATATAAAAAATACTCCACAAATAATCACAATAATAAGACGATATGTCAGGCGCAAAACATGGGTTCCTACGTCAAAAGTCACACTTAAAGGTCAAAGATTAACATAGTCTGTTATAGAGTATATTTTGTGTCCGGTCTATAACTTCTTCGTAGTTCAAAGGATTTTGAAAATACTTGGCACAAATAGTTTCAATGATAAGACGATATGTCATGTTTAACACCTGCATCTCTACCTCGAAGGTCAAGGTCAAAGCTTAACATTATAGATTTTTGAATTCCGTGTTTCTTTTCATTTCTTTAATAAATTAATTGTTGCATTTGCAGATCTAGCCTTGATTTTAAATTTTGACTGAAAGTCTTGAGATCCATACCAAAATCTTTTGAAATAGCACAATTTTATGCTTCATATAAAACTTCCCTGAGGCGGGAGACGTTGATATCTCTTGACAAATTCTTGTATATATTGATTCGTGTACATTATGTAAAAGCCCATAATGCACCAGAAATGCTTTTTTTTATTTCAAAAGCTGTTTTTCTTTTTCTTTTACATTCAGCGCTTTTTTTCTTCAGATAATAAAAAAGTAACATGCTCATAAACTTTTATTTAAAGGTTATAAAATTAATGTTTGCCCTTTCTAAAAAAACTTATTATCTATTCGTTCCTATAGCTATGTAAAGTTAAAAAAGATAGAGCTGTATGCTATCAATATAAGCTGTTTATATAATGAATATAATTATCCTATGTTTAGTTTACAGTTTCTTACACTTACACTCGGCAATCTGATTTATACTCTGGGGCTATGTCCCCTCTTACAAATTAGATAACCTCGTGTTTCGCTTCTTTTTCTATTATATGTACCGTTAAACAACAAAGGTATTCGATAGCACTGTACATATTTTATCAAAGTTCACTTACTTTCTGATATACTTGTCACAGATATTGACTGCATGGGTTCTGAACTATTCGTGATACCATCGTTCACTGAAGGTATGGAGGATGTGGTAATAGATGAAGATTTTATTGGTAATGATGAAGTATGTCTTGGTGTGGTGCCATTATCTGCGTTTGATAGTAGAAACGAATAATCACTGTAGTCATTTTCATCGTTCAAATTATATATGACTTTTAACGGTAAATTCATTAGTATAATACTGAAAATTTCGGAACTATCGTTCACAATATATTACAAAACACATTATGTTTACGTAATCTACCATTATTGACAAAAATAAGGATTTAAATTGACATGAAGAAACGTATTCCTAATGTTCATGACTCCTTTAAAAGAAAAAGTCAAATGCTAAGGAGCAGAAGGAGACAAGTCGATTGATAAATAAATATTTCAATATAATTTTTATGCAGAATTTAAGAGTTCATTTTCAGGCTATATTTCCAATTATTCACGTTAAATGATAGTTACATATTTTGTGAATATTACCTAGTGGTTTTCGTGTTGTTTTGGTCGTTGATGTCGGTGTGGTTGTTGTCCGTATTTGTTCACTGGTGAGATTTAATCCTGTCTCTGAATCTGAAATTATTTGACAAAACAATGAGAACGAAAACTGGTTAGTCATTATATTAGGTGAATCACCTATATGGTAATGTATAGATAATAGCTTATACATCTTTAAATGTATACTTACTTCAGAAATTGTGTCACCAAAACATTTCCCAAATGACTCATAATGGCCAGGTTATGACAGATTTTATGATAATTATAATGACAGTTTTTTTGCTGCTGTTTTTTTTTATTATTTATTTATCAAAATATTTAAAAAGTTTAAGAAGGATATCTGGTTTGTTGTCGTGTTGTTGATGTGGTTGCGAAACTGAAAATCAAGCTTAGTTTTTCTGGCAAAGACATAAATGTCCATCACCAATTAATCGTGACGTATTTATAATACAGATGAACAATTATTAAGTAAACATGCAGGTATGATTAAAAATGTTAAAGATAAAGGCTAATGTAAACTAATGTGATATAGTGTCTTGTCTATAATACCATTGATTTGATTGTTAGTCATAAATTATTTGTACGGTATTACTCAATTGTAATTTTGCAGCATTGTTATTATTCCATCTTATTGTGTTAACAATTATTGACGTCTTTTGTCCGTAAATATTATAATACAATTTACATCAGTTAAAACACTTAATTAATGAGTTAGGTGACAGAGGTTTGAATTTATAAAACAGTGAAAAAAACCAAATCGACACATTCCACAAAAAGACCAATGTATCACACATCGATGTGAAAAGAATATCCATATTTTTACTCGCGCTACGCATTCGTAAAAATACTGCATCAAAAATACTGCATTTTTCTCTCTAATCGGTGTGATATTTAACATTTTTAACTCACAACAAACAAATATCCCCTATGAATTCGATAAATAATTGTCAAAAGGAGGGAATGTACAGTCTTGTAAATGTTTTGTCTATCGAACCCCTGTACATTGTAGCTAACTAAAATTAGCGAACATTTGTGCCAACCATACATTCTACCGATAAAGCAATCGACAATTTGCATTTTATGGTTCAGAGAGTAATGTCAATCCAATGTACAAGAGAAATTTACAACCAATAAAAAAGCGTTATCAATTTCTCATGCATGTCTATATTTATACTAAATGATACAATCACCATTATGTATATTACACAAAACTCAAATGTATAGTTGAAAGTATTGTTGTGTACAAGTAAGCTTAAACCTACCTATTTGAAGCAGATAGCGCTTGTTTGAACTAGTTTCAGTGAAAAGTAAAAATGTAATGTTCCCACGTTTAGTAATATATCCATACTTCACACTGTCATCTGTACTAATTGCATTTGGTTTCTCTGAAATTAAACGAAAAGATTTGGAAAATAATCATGTCGGTTATTATCTATCAATTTAAGTTTATTATTCTCCTTATGTAATTCAATGGGAATATGATAGCAATTCCATATTAAATGTCTAGTATGTAAATGTATAGTATAAGTAGTGCAACCACCTTTACTTGTCACTTATTGTCATAACTTTGATTTACAATTATGAATAGTATCAATAAGATGATCGAACGTTTGTTAGCGAATTTCAATCTGAGGTTTTAGTTAAACTTTAATGTCGAGTGCATTGTTTATTTTCCTTGTAGAAGATGTATACTACTAATCGTTCTGAATTCTACACTGTTAGGACAATACCCTTAAGTTTTATGAATACTGAATGGATAAGGTACCGCATTATCTTTGTAAGAGCTCTGGTCAAACTAAACTGTGATATTGCTCCTCTACTTTTAGAATTGCAAAAACAACACCCATATGCTGATTTCAGTTGAAACAAATTATTTTTTATTAAAATTAGAATTTTTATATTTAAAATCAATCTCTTAAACGTCTAGATGTGAAAGATTTCTATGGTAATGAAAATGAATGGAATGTCTTTGTCGTGATCAATCCTATTTAATTGAATAATTACTTGTTTCATAAACTGCAATATTTGACACCAGACTTACTTTTATGTTTAAAACAATAAAAAGAAGAAAAGAAGAAAAAATACAAATATGACAAATATTCAGGAAAATGCTTGTTGGGTGAAAGAAAACATTGTCTTCAAACGTTTGGTTTTGTTAATTCAAAAATCTAATTAAAATTATCTTTCATTTTTTGTCTTTGGTCTAAATAAAAAGCCAGTGAAATTGATTTTAACACTGTGTAGGTTGGAACAGTTAATGATATAGAAACTTTATTTTACATATATATATCTACATATATATGTTAACAGGGAAATAGTTCATAGAATTTTAGGCTTGTGGTTTCGGACAATGTAATTTCCCATTTAAATCTATGTATACACAACAAGCCTTTCTTACCAAAGGTAAATGAGCATGGGAAATATTTTAAAGCTCATGTATCCTGCCTGTACAAATCTATGATACTGAGGTGTCCAAAGAGCAAGGTATTTTGGCCAATCGGGACCGCATGGTAATTCTACATGATGACAAGTATATACTTTCATGGTTTTATAGCTTCTGAAAATATGCCAAAGTTAATTTCTACATTAAGATGATGTAATTAAAGCAGCACGCCTCCAGCATCATACGTGTATTAATTTTTACGAAAATTTTGAAAATGTATTTGAAAGTAAAATATTGTGAGGTGAACAAATAAAGTTATTCACATTATTCACTCGGCACTTACAATCCATGCAAATAACCAAAAAGAGGTCAAAATATGCAAAAACAGCCCTTACTGCGTTAGTAACGCAGTAGAAATATGGTGATAAAATACTGAAAAATCGGTCTTAAATCGAAATAACATGTAAACTAAAACATGAATCTTGAATGTTTTTACCTTTCTTAAAATATTAGTACATTATTCTCAATTTTCATTTTCTTGAAATATTTATGCTCATCTGGAGGCGTGCAGCTTTAATTCTAACCCGTGGAGGAATATTTATTGAAAGGGCACTTATTTATTTTATCTGTAATCATGGTCCATTAAACATTGCTACTTATCTTTAACTTCTTGGCAATTTTAAAAGCAAATTCATGTGGTTCTTTCTGTCTTCTTTTAACTCTATGTACTACGAAAGACACAAAGGGAAGATACAATGTATATACTCTATTTAGGGGAATCTTCTAAACTTGGTCAAATTGTTCCGAGCAACGATGCTTTCTTTTACTAAACTGTACATAACACTTATGGGACACAAAGTGTAATTACATAAGGGTTTTGTGATCGATCCTAAAGAAGACTTTTAAAAGATTTTTAATTATGACTCTATACAAACCAGTTGCCCGCTGAAAGAAACCAATTTCGACAAAAGATACTTTTTACCGAACTTGACAGATTTTCTTTAGAAGATGCTTACCGTTTAATTAGTAATCTATGCTACCCTTCCTTATTGATCTTTTCCCCTTTTTTATATTTTAGCTCTTTCAACCCAGATGGCAAAGAACCAAGATCATTTGAACAATTTTTGGAAGACAATTAAAGCTCACTGTGAGAAATAATTTTCAACTTACCATTAAATCTATATATTGCATCACTGCGAATAACATTTGTCGATGTTGGACCATTAGCCTGGCTTATACTTGTTGAATTCAAAGTGTCATTATAGCTGATTGGAGACAAGTTTATTTCGAAACAAGCTTTTACATAATGCTTCCACGAAAAGTATGTTTGTGAATAATACTGGGCAGAAACGATAGCAGAACCTGAAAAAAGAGGAAAAACTTCACTGTGTGCAACAAGTTATGAATCTATAAATTTATTAATTGTGCTTATATAAATATATCTTTGAAATCTCAATCGAGGTGGAATAAGGGTGTACATATATAAACATTTTCAAGACAATCGTTTGAATGTAATCTCAATGGCGTATTGGCGCAGAAAAGAAAAGAAATAGCAATAAAAATGTTTCCCTTTCTATAAAGTGTCCATTTATAAAGGACAGAGTTTGCATCTTGTAACCCAACCACCTGCATTTATCATAAAATATCCCATTTGCCTCAACAACAAAACATGATTGCAAAAACAATGTTGAGGAATTATATTTTACTCCCTTAGGATATCAAATATTTGCGTTTGATGACGTAGAGTTGTGACATAACAATGTACAGGTGCTTTGTTTCCATGTGCGGGGTCGGGTAAGGCTTGCAGCATCTCGCGTTGCCATTCACTTCTTTTATATTTGATGGTTTCAGATTTAAAGCTTCTTTATACAAGGGTAAATGAGATAAATATTGATCAGCGATCGAATTTATTGAAGATTAATTCTTGAAGCTGAATTGAGGTACTTATGTGGTTTTATAGAATGTTTGCTAATTATAAAAACAAACTTGTTGTAAATGAATTTTTTTTAAATTGTATTATAAACTTTAAGCCCCTAAACATTTTTCTTTATTAACCTTACAGTTCCTAGACATCAAATGCAAAACAATTTTAGTTCTTAATAATTATGTAAGTTCAATCGCGACATCAACGTTTATGATGTAAGATAACACGAAGTAAGATATACCAAAATTAAGATAAAAACTTTTTTTTTCGTTCTACAGTATTGCAATATTTTTAGTTTGAACAACTTTGATTTGTAAATGTCTTATAGGGAATGTATGAGGGATATTTCCAAGTGACTATAAAAATTATCTGTGCAATCTAAATATGCTTTATTTTGCTCGAAGAGAATTGACCTTCTCTTTTGTCACACCAGTTATACTTTTATACTTTACCGCTAGATAAAAGACACGGTGCCTGCCTTTAATAAGCATGTTATATCATTGAACAGGTGAAGTATAATTCATATAACAAAGGTACAAATATGATTTTGAACGTTTTATACACCTGGAATTTTTAAACTTAAATATTTACAACAATTGAATTTCTGTTTAAAAGAAGCTCTTAATGACGACGTTTTTGAATCAATAACGTTACAATTACAAAACGGTTGACACAGTAATTCATTGTTCAAATGGCGTAAAATTTCAAAATGACATGTTCCGGGTTTTACACCAAGTCCCGGTAAATTTTCGACATAATACATTTTTGTATCATGCACTTTGATGTATTATAAAATTTCAATAAAGGTCGCGCCGCTGTGGCGTTTCCATGGTTATTTAAGGCGGAATATATGCTATTTCTAGATTACCGCTCCATACGGGGACTGCTTTGCTCCCGAACGTCAATTCGTCTCTTACGCTCAATATCTCTAGCCTAGGAATACCTTGATCCGGGATCTTTAATCGTTCCGTAAGTATTTTTTAATAGTTTTAAGCGTCTTCTTTTGTTTCATCTTTTGTTTCTTTGATCCCAACAAGGATCAATTACACATTATATACTTTGTTAGGATATCTGTAATGGTCTCTTTAAATTTCTAATCTTCAGACTGTAAAATTCATACCTGCTTTTTTGTTTTATCGAAATTAGAATCATGTCATTCAACTGTGTCCTTTAAGGCACTTGATTTGTCCTCAATTCTAACAACTCTTTCATCTAAGTCGGGCGATAATTAATTGAGTTTATCATCCAGATTGGTTACCT
Source organism: Ruditapes philippinarum (assembly GCF_026571515.1). Classification (NCBI taxonomy): domain Eukaryota; kingdom Metazoa; phylum Mollusca; class Bivalvia; order Venerida; family Veneridae; genus Ruditapes; species Ruditapes philippinarum. The sequence continues at coordinate 35,945 of NW_026852237.1, read as the reverse complement.
TTTCCTCTACCGCTTTTTAATTACTGAGTTTAGTGTGAACTCATTCATCAAATTGTTGACTACATACAATTTTAGTAGATCTCTCAAAAGTACAACGTTTTTGTCCAAGGACAAAAATGTTGCGAACATATAGAATGACTCAGGTACAATTTGTGTAAACTTTACAAGACTATGAAGATGTTGAATGTCAAATTATCCCTCCCTATAATAAGCATATAACGGCAAAATAGCTGTTATGGAAATGCGACGATTTTGTAAATGTAAAATGTTATAAGAATTTTACAGTGGCTGCCGGTACAGACCGGAATATCTAGCTCGAGGGTAACTGATTGTGGCGGTAACAAGGCCCTGTCGAGTTTCCTTTAAACAGTTACCCGAGAATAACGTATGAGAAATTCCGTTGTTGTCTTGTTTTAAAAAGTCTCGGAACCTACCTTGCAGCAAATTCAAAATGGCGACTTTTTTCAATGAAAAAAAAGCGGATTCATAATGGCCGAGCTGGAGAGACAATCAAAATTCTCAAATCTCATAATAGCCGAGTTTTATCATAAAGGCCGTATCTTTTGCATAATGGCCTTGTTTTATGTTCATAATGTCGTAGTGAACTTCATATTAACCTTACATTTGAAGTGAAAACGTGCCTAATATTGAAAAGTTAATAAATAATACATTTTAAACATTTTTTATCACACGACATCGCAATTTCTTCATGTAAAACCACCGTTACGTATTTCTATTAAATAACACACGTGAAGTATACAATCAAGCATAGATATAAAGCAGATATAATAACAGATTTTCTTTTTAATTTTGCGTCAGCTAACATATATTTAATGTTAAAATTATAGGACTCAAAATACCTCCCAATGGAGGTAAACAGAGATACTAGGATACACTAAATATTTATTTCAACATTAAAATGGGACAAAGTCACAAGTTTTTGGTTATACCACGGAATTATCGATAGTAATATTTGAATAGTTCCGTGGTTATACACTTGGTCAAAAATTTGGGTTTTTCTACAACCCAATATAGTCCTTTAAAGAAAGAAGGCACAGGCTTACTGTTCAGTTCTCTTTATCCGTGTTGCCAAAAGTGACTTCCATGTATCGCATTCTATTACTGTTTGCTGAATGTAAAAGACATTCGTACGAATTCTTCAACAATTTAAAACGTTGTAATGTTTGAAGTCGATGAACAGCCAGCTCAGCGCCATATGTGGTTTGTGTCCTTATTAAATGGGAAACATTCCCTTATGTTAATTCACCAACTTTAGTTTTTGCATATTATCATGCTCATTATCAGTATAAACGTTGTTACATTATATCTTAAACAATTTTTCATTACTTGAATATCCTGTGCTAGAATACGTTTTAACAAAATCAGAGGATATTCAAAGTTAACTGTAATGCAGTTGATGTATGTGACATTTGAAATATTTTTGAACCAGCAACAGTTATCTCTCTTTATATTCTGCTTTCGTGAAAATTGGCTCCGCCTATTAACTTTCGTCTTTTTCCGTGATAATGCTATAATTTATATGGAAGTTGCAAAATCGTTTACAAATGTTAATCGCGAGGAGAATGTAAAAAGAAAGAGTGGTGTTGTCAACCTGAGAGTGTTAACTGGTGCAGTTACACTCTCAAGGATTAAACGTGTTGTGTACGTTCTATCGTTTACATTTCTACATGTCGCTACATTTCTACATGTCGCAAATTTGAAGTAATACAGTTTGCAATTTATCTAAGTTGCGCGTTAACACCTTCCATTTTCTCAAATCGAGATAATCAAAACGCTTAAATTCAAATGCAGTATGTAACTCTCGGAACGACAATATTAGATTTTTACTAATATGTTTAGTAGAACCGAAGTATGCATTGTCAAATTTCAAAGGCTGGATTTTTGCCAACGAATAACCCCCATACTATAGTCCTGGAGTTCCGTTTATGACTACGTATATTTACAGATTTAGTATTGCTCTAAAAGGAATTTTGGTAAGCTAAACTTGTAAGACTGTATGATTTAGCCTTTCCATAAAGGTTGCTCAAACGAAAAAAGAGGTCGCTGACCCCCAATTAATTTCTGCTTTAAATGAAGATCATGCAAAATTAAATTCTATTAATATATTTATATCAATCTACTTTATGTCTTTAGCTGACCATACCACATACGACTTTAAAAAGATCAGTTTCGTAAATTTCATCTTTAGTCATGCGAAAAACGAATCTAAAAAAATAAAACTGTGATAAACTTGTACAGGACAATGTTATAAAGCTTGCAATAATATATAACACTTTGATAATGTTTTATATGACATTTCAACTCTTGAGTTCCGTTATTTAAAGTTTTTCATAATTTATGTTAAAAATTCAAAATAAAATGAAAACAATTTTGCATTTTCTATGTGACATACATAAACGTTTCGCCAAATGTCAATGTTATAAACTACCGGTAATTTATTGAGTATACTTGACGCTGTTTTGAGGATTCGCGTTGTGACACAATGTGATATTTGTAAGTGGTCTAGTAATGTGTGCGTAAAAGTTCCCTTTATAATTTGTACAGAATCTGTTAAAGGAATATCTAAATGGTAAGAATGTCAATGGTGATAGCTTCAAATAATGGTGCGGTGCATGAAATCCAATGTAGTAAAAATATGAAAATTACCATTTTCTTTCAAATTAAATAATTTTTGACAGATAAAACTACATCATATATTCTTCAAATGTATTTCTGTACCTCAAATACGAGTATTACATAAATGATGTTTTATTATGTATGTTTAATATTTAAATACTTTTTGATAGACAAAAAGGGAAAATAGTGCCGAAACAAGTAGAAAGACTACTTTTTTTCAAAGATGTCATGTCCATTTGTTTCATTTTGTTTGGTTTTTTTTCTTGCTATTGTTGAATGAATTGTTTTCACATTACTTATATTACAGGAATTATCATTTTTACATAAAATGTGCCATTGAAAATTGTCATTTAATTACAATTTATCAGATAATGTATATCACAAAAGTCTTTGACAAACGCATTAATACTGAAGTGTCAACGATTAAAAACGACTTCACAAGGCATACAAACCAGCTAAGTGATTTAAAGTCTGAACTAACAAATGATATGGAAGAAGTGAATCAGCGGTTGGAAGAGATGGCCAAATTGCAAACTACAGAAACTCAGGTAAGCAACAAAGATACTACACGCAATATTGTGGTGCGGAATCTACCGTACAATGTTTCTGAAGATATTACAAAAAGAATGTCAGACTTGGTGAATAAAGTATTGCAGATACCGGACATTTCATTTGTTAATGTGGTTAGAAGGGAATCTACGAGGAAGAATGTTCCAGGAATTGTAGTGTGTGAGTGTAGAAGTCAGGAGGACAAAAGTAAGATTCTGAAAACAAAAAACAAACTTGGAGAGACATTATTTTATACAAATGTCTACATTAACAGCTACCAAACAAAAGAGGAGAGGCAGTTGTTTACCAATATGCGTATGCATGTTAAAGCTATAAACAATGGTCGGTCTAATCTGAAGGTCGTGGGCACTCAAGTATTTGAATCTGGTTATACAGGAAATCAGTCATCGGGTAACAAAGGAAATAAAAGCTCATCGGGTAATGCCGGTTTTCGAAATGGTGGTGCCGCGAGTGCGAAGGCGAGTAACGATATTGACGGTAATTCCTATAAGGATCAGTAACATGACAATGGAGCGTGGTACGGTAGAAGGGGCAACAACAGGGGCGGTAACAGAGGAAATAGAGATGGACAAAGACAGAGTCGTGGTCAGAGAGGCCATTGTTGATGGAAATGGGATTTTGGAACATTAATTTTTAATAACTCTGATAATTTTAAATTGAGGGAAGCATGTTTCAGTATTCTGGACTTAGACATTTTGGGTATTGCAGAAACCTATTTGAGAAGTAACGATATTATTGACATGACTGGTTATAAATGGTACGGTTATAATAAAACTGATATTCATATAAATGCTTGGACAGGCGTGAGGGTTGTTGCACTTATTCAGTATCCCTCATGTACAGACTCAATCAAACCGAGTCTGCAATTATCTTGTAATTTTGCTGTGGTTAATGCTTCCGAGGGATCACTTTGTTTCCAGATTTTTATCGCCATAGGTCAGCATTGGCTAAATTTAGATGTGGTGTTGCACCAATCAGATTGGAGATTGACAGATACGAAAAATTAAATGTAAACGATAGAGTATGTCCTACTTGTAATAATGACATCGAAGATGAGATGCACGTATAATTGCATTGCCCCCAGTACACTGATATTCGCAATAAATTATTTGAAAATGCTGCTGAAAATTGTACTTTGTTTAATTTCAATAATGATATTGCCAAGCTTTGCTTCCTCTTGTCAAATGAAAATAGTGTCAAATATACTGCAAAATCCTGTTATGATATATAATGTTAGAAAAGATTTTTTGTACCAATAAATATATATTTTAATTGCTTCATTTTAGGTGGAGGGTGAGGATACACATTATTAATTAAAAAAAATTGAAGTTGATGATGTGTATGTTTCACCTCCTGCCTAAAATGAGCATTTTAATAGCAAAAGAACATTTATTGTATAAATGTTATAAATGTATTTTTAAACCAATTAGAATATTTTATCTTCCTGTTGTGATAATCACCACTGACCAGTTCATCCATGGTCTGACCATGAGTGATATATGATTTTGTAAGACATTTTTTATTATGCGCAATAGTGCCACATTTACAAAATTTAGATTTGATTGGCAGATTTTAAGTTGAGGTCAGTGGTTGTTATCAAACTTTTAGAATGCATAAAGACAAAATATAATAAGTATGTATAGATGATTTTAGTACTTTTATAAGGAGATAACCATTTAGGAATTAGTACAGTTATGAGATTTCATTCTTCGATTTCAATAATAACAACCCTAGATCTAATGTAATTACTACGGTGGCACAAATGTGACATGTGTGTGTTTTTATTTATCTCGTGGCCACGAGATACAATGTCGTGGCCACGAGTTACTAAGTCGTGGCCACGAGATAGCTATGTCGTGGCCACGAGATACTATGTCGTGGCCACGAGTTACACTAAGTCTTGGCAACAAGATAGCTAAGTCGTGGCCACGAGATACTATGTCGTGGCCACGAGTTACTAAGTCATGGCCACGAGATAGCTAAGTCGTGGCCACGAGATACTATGTCGTGACCACGAGTTACTAAGTCGTGGCCTCGAGAAAGCTTAGTCGTGGCCACGAGATACTATGTCGTGGCCACGAGTTAGTAAGTCGTGCTCACGCGATAGTATGTCACGGCCACGAGTTGGTAAGTCGTGGCCACGAGATAGCTAAGTCGTGGCTACGAGATAGCTAAGTCGTGGTCACGAGATACTATGTCGTGGCCACGAGTTACTTAGTCGTGGCCACGAGATAGCCAAGTCGTGGCCACGAGATACTATGTCGTGGCCACGAGTTACTAAGTCGTGGCCTCGAGATAGCTATGTCGTGGCCACGAGATAAATAACCAATCAGATTACACCATTTATGTGAATTTCCCTAATTAACTAGACATGTGCTATAGTACAACTTCACCAGCCTGTAAAAGTGTCATTTATACAAATTATTGCCTTGTCAATAATTTTACATTTAGCGTCACTGTGACCCTGATTTTCGACCCAATGACCTCGAAATTATTAGATGTCATCTACAGATCAGGTGCAATGATCTTTCTGGGTTACATTTACCATGGCTTGTCCCTTCTAAATTATTCATCAGACAAGGATTTTACCTTATAGGCTATTTACTGTCTATGGGCAATGCCCCTTACAAATAAAATAAACCAGGACTTACTCCTTCTCATGTCATCGTATAAACAAGGTTAACAGGCCGTACAAACGTACAAACTGACCAATTCGATCACAAACTTGCCGACCAAAGAGCTATAGTCAAAATTAACGTCTGATGGGCCTTGGAAGGTGACTTTCTAATATGATCTTAAAGACAAGTTCAAAGTGAATATCTTCAGTATTTTCAAAGATTAATGATGCATGTAAAAGTAAGTTCTTAAGTTTAAAAATTCATAATATATATAGTGTATTCTGATTGGTTTATAATCTCGTGGCCACGACTTAGCTATCTCGTTCCCACGACTTAGTAACTCGTGGCCACGACATAGTATCTTGTGGCCACGACTTAGCTATCTCGTGGCCACGACTTAGTAACTCGTGGCCACGACTAAGCTATCTCGTGGCCACGACTTAGCTATCTCGTGGCCACGACATAGTATCTCGTAGCCACGACTTAGTATCTCGTGGCCACGACATAGCTATCTCGTGGCCACGACTTAGTAACTTGTGGCCACGGCATAGTATCTCGTGGCCACGACATAGCTATCTCGTTGCCACGACTTAGTAACTCGTGGCCACGACATAGTATCTCGTGGCCACGAAATAAATAAAAACACACACATGTCACCAGTGTGCCACCGTAAATTACTCATACAGTTAAGTTGTTGATATAGATATTAGTACAATTTAATTATTTTAAGTATAACATTCAATGCTTGGAATATGCTGTTTTACTTGTAAATGTCTTAGAGATATTAATTATGATGTGTTTATATTGACATGTTAATGTGTATAATTATGTAAATAAGGGAGGTAGATCTACAGTAGATATTATAGATCTCTGTAATATGAACTGTGGAGTTGCCCGTCTTATAAACTATATAACAGTCTGTTATAATTCTTAAAAGAATGGCTATACAATTTACTGTATGTATATTGTTTTAATTGTATATGTATGTATTGATCAGACTATAATAAAATTATAAATATAATATAATACATATTTTGAATTGGAAGGGGTAATTATAATGCTAATTACTGTTAAGTTGTTTATTTTAAACTACTTATAACGTCTTTAATGACTCGAATTTATTATTTTACACGTTTCATACATTGTTCTTCCAGTTCTTGCATTTTTTCTTCAGCAATTTATGGTCAAGTGTGAAAATAATAAATTAAAGTCATTAAAGTAGTCAAAAGTAAAGAAATTATCAGTAATTTGTATTTTTGACACAAAAACAAAACAAAAAACACTCAGATACAGAGCATTGTAGGGCCGTCTTAGTGCAGCACTAGTCAACGGGTTTTTTTCTGTTAATAATTAACCATTTGGTTTAATATACAAACCAATCTTATCAAGAAATTTTATAGTACATTTGTCTATATGTTAACATGTCGTCATGTTAACCGACTAAAAATGCATAGAAATAAACGATGAACAACCGTACATAGAAAATGCAATATATAAAGCAATATGTAAATTTGAGTTAAACAATAAATATTTATACATTATCAAGAATATACTGTTAATTCAATGAGATAAAAGAAACTGAATAGTTGAAAAGTACAGACTTTGTTTTTGAGTCTCTTGAAAACACAAACCGTTTTTGCATAGTGTTTGGTCATATTCTTCACACCGTGTCCAATAAAGCTCATTATTCCTTGCTTCAAACACAAGACATTTTCCGCTATTCCCGCCTCTTGTAACATGTATATCTAAGAAGAAAGAGTCGATTACGATTACACCGTGTATATCAAGTAACGCCGGAATTGAATGTGAAATTATGAACGATTCGTGCAAAGAGTTAAGCAGAATTGTGCAATAAATAACGGATACCTGACAGGATTTTCAACGCGGTAAGTAATCTGGCCATTAAACAAACTGAAAAAAGAAATAGCTGTATACGGCTGCAAAGACGTAATACTTTACCCTCATCAAGATTATTTCGATGAAATTGCTTACTTTTTAAGATCATTCGTGAAAATGATGGCATGCTTACCGTTTTGAGTGTAATTTTGTTTTTTTCTCGACTCTTTATAAGTACAACAATGCAGATAATACCGTATAATTTCGATATTTTGGTAGGCAAATGACATTTACTTTACTTCTGGTGGCATAGAAAATTGAAAATAAGCTGATAAAATGTGATTTTTAAAAGTCTATTTAATGAGGTTACGCCGATGTACGTGGATAGCGCTTCACGGTAACACCGGAAAATGAGGTTTTTTCATATATAGTGCTGAATTATTACACTTGTTTAACGCCATTAATCGGTGAGTATGAGCATTATTCTAAAAATTCTGTAGGGGGAACTTAAATTAGTTCATACAGAATTTATTTTAGTTTGATTGCGTAAATATAGACACCGAATCGGTCCCTGCAACCATAGAGCTATAAGCTTCGTAATACATGTATATGTCTTGAAATGAGTACGAAGCAATGCAATTTCTTACTTTAGGATACAACGGTGTTGAAACCGTTTATCATAAATAGGAATTTCTCAATATCTTTTGAGATGGTAGTTATAAAATATGCCTTTTTTATTATAAAAATGTTCATTGTTCTCACTCTTTAGACTATATATATGTTTATTCACGTACCTCGTAAAAAGCCAAAATTACACTCAAAACGGTAATATACAAAAAAAAATTTTGCAAGTTCACATACCTCGTTGTAAATCCTGCCAGGTACTAGTATCCTCCATTTATTTTTTTTAGTTATTTTTGCATCCCGGCGTTACTGGATATACACGATGGAATACCTTATCAACAGAAACATGTTTACTGCCATTTTATTATGTTTCGCGGTACAAGTGGTAAAGTTAGAAGCGAAACTTATTAAAAGTGAAAGCTAAAACAAATTTAAGGTTTTGTACAAATAGTATTTTAAAGTTATTCATCTTACAATTATTCAAACTATCATAATACCCGCTCTGATCTTTTGGTACAATGACATACAATCGTTTCCACCAGCAATCCAATCTCCATTAGGAGAAATATCACATTTACTCAATGTTATGTTTCCACTTGGTAATTCACTTAGGCAAAAACACTGCAACAACATACAAAAATGAACATCTAAACAGTTCTTTTTACTCTTATATGCTATTTCAAGAAAATAAAAATACTTATGCTGAAACTAGTTAATAGCCTTGGCATATTTTAAAAAATACAAACTAGTTGCTGAAAGTAAAATTACGTTTTAAACAACTGTGCTATTCCGTAGTATTTTATTGGAGACAAAATGATATTTACAGATAAACACGAAATATTATCTTGTTTATTTTTCGGAGAGCTTACATTGCCTTTGTTTAATCCAATATAACTGTGATATGTTTCTTTGCACAATGAAAAGCAATTGCCTGGGGAATTCTTCCTTGTCGGCAACAAACCATTTGGTACTGTTTTGTTTAATAGGCTACATCCTGAAATACGTAACTTTTATATTTGGGTAGGGTTTTACGTTGCAGAAACTCAACACAGGCTTTCTACTGTTAGAGAAAGACCTTAGGTGCCCCTCCTTGCCTTATTTGAGGCACGAGCGGGCACCTGAGTAGAGTCATCGAAGTTCCATTTGCTAACCTGGATAGCTTCTTCAAGGAAATGAAATTCTAAGTCCTTGCTAACAGTTCTAAACCAGCAATGATGTGTCCTCTCTGAATCTTTTGAGATGCTCAATAAAACGACATTTGCAATTTATATTTAAGGTTTCCCATTTAGTATGTCACAGTTCAAGATCAAAAGGCTTATCAAGTAATCCTTTCTTACTTATCTTCTTACTTATGACCCGTTGGAATAACGTTCATGATTATTTAATGCTGTCCAACTTTGACAAAATATCGATCGCAAAAAAGAATAAAAAATCAGAGACAACATTGAGGAGACGCCCCGGTAGCATATTCAATATAATTATGAAGATGATGATGATTGATTGTAAATTAAAACCCAGACGCTCATTTCAAGACCAAGGTCAAAAGTTATGGTCAATGGTTTTATCTTATAATTTTGCTCTATCTTTTTATATACCCCGGTATCTTTTATATATCTTTTTTATAAACGCTAAGGTTGTTGTTCATGATACTGTAAAAAGTGTTTATATTTCATTGATAATACGTACATAATCTTCATTTCTTCAAGAATACTGCTGTTAAGGCATGGCAAAACAAGCAATTACCAACTATTGTTTATGTACAAGTAATGACATGATATATAATAAGAACTTACCAATGTAAGCAAAGGCTGTTTCCTTCTTATAATATCCAACCCATGCTGTTTCATTTTCATTTAGGTCAGATGTTATATTGATATTAAACCAAGAAGAGTTATTCCCTTGAATTGTTGGTGTTGCAAAGTTTCCCCTACTTTTTGCATTGTCCCACGAGGCAGTTTCATTTGAAAGGACATAATAAGCTGTAACTGCAATGATGTAAGAAATGAATATTTAATGAAACAATCTTCCAATATAGATACGTTGGTATAGACAAACTAATGAGTGTCAAGCGAAACGTTTATCACTTATGGGTTTCTGTAGTAGCCTTATCTAAATGTGTATATGAAACGCTTCGCTTTATTTGAATTGCGTATTACTCGTTAAGTTCATTCAAATTTCCTCTGAAACTAAGAATGAGCTACAAGTAGACTTCAAAAGTGAAATCGTTTTGAAATATTCTTTTCAGAGATGCAAGGCTCAAAGCTGAGCATCAATAAAATATATTTTTAAAAAAATCTATAAATGGTGAAATTATGTTACATCCGAAAGTTTATTGCGAATTCTCGAATAACTGTAACATAGAATGTCTCTGTTATTCACAACATATAAGCATTTAGCAATAATCTTGTGCATGCGGCATTCCCTATTAAGGAAGTTTACAAGCACATATCTTTCATTCTCTTATTTTTTCTTATTTTTTTTACAATATTTTTGTAATATATTTCATAATTTACAGGCTTATATACAAAGTACGATTTTTAATCAAAATACTTAAACATTTACGACATCTATCTGTCAAAATTACCAAATATTGGTTATATACATGACAATCCATCTTCGATTTTTATCAAATCGAAACTACAGTTTTCAATCTTTATGCCCTGTAAAAATGATAAAAATGGGAAAGACGTTCTTCCGTCCCATCATTCTTCATTGTGTCCGTCTGATCCATAACTTTGTTATTTATAGAAGAATGTTTGAATAAGTTTGCATAAATGTGAAGCGAATTGAGATTGAATTCTCGTACACAAAATACCGGTATGGGTCTTTAACTGAAAAGTCAAAGTCACAATTTGATTTGAAAGTAATTCTTACATTAAAATGCACTGATTTTGGGTCCAGTCAACAATTCTGTTATTCCTTTATGGATTTTAAACTTAGCACAAATATGTTGGGCATGCTTACAACAAAATATAGAAGAAGAAAAAACAGAATCCCTAAAGAAAGCCCTGTAGGAGCACATTTGTCTCGGAGCACATTTGTCTCACGAAGTGTGACCGACGTGTTCGTAAACATTCATATTTGCGACAAATTGGAAATGAGACAGATGTGTTCGACACACAATAGAAAGGACACTCGAAGCACATTTGTCTCAGATTTTTCCATAAAATTCTTAAAAGGTAATAATTATGCCCATCTGTATTTCGGCTACCAGCCATTGTTCTGTGTTTTCTGTATTTATAATACCGTTTTTAGGTCACCTCCGGTCAGTCAAAAACTTTCTGTCTTTGCATAGGAGTCATGAATATCCCTGTTCTGCATGTCACAATGACACTTTCTACAAGTGCAGCATCAAGAACCTAAACACATATGCAGCAAGTCTATTATTATCGCTATTAATTGTGATACGTCTAGTTTAAATGCTTAAATTTTTATCAATGATTTATGGCACTAGGAATATTCTTAGCAAAAACAAGGTAGTATCTACGATGGCATAAAGGGAGCATAGAATTTTCTTATTTATTACGCGCGCACACGATAGCAGCTTTTACGTGGCCACGCGATACTATTACGTTCGCACGCAATAGAGCTCTATCACGTGCGCACGCGGATATGTATTCCGGATTTGGACCCTGACCGGGATCCTGGCATGAATAGTTCGACGCCCCGTGTATGTGTCGAACCTACCGCGGTTAGGGGCAAGTGGTCTAATGAAATCAATCGGCCACGGAGGCCCTTAAATGATCTATGGTAGAAAATAAGAAGACCATTTCACACGTTTTTTGTTTTCATCAGATATATTTGTATAAAAATATCGTCATTTTCCAACAACTTTCAGATCCGCCATTGAAAAAACACTTACAACATGCATTAGTTCCTAAAATAATCCGGGTAATGCCATAATTATGGAATATCGGGCCACTCAGAACCGGGCGAGACGCGACATTCCGATGAGACACGAAGCGAAGTAGCAAAACGTAAACAAAGTAGTATTTTGACTTCAATACAAAATTCTAAATCACTTCAACTGTACAAACTGCAGAAAAGCAGCAGATAGAAATATGCTTCAGGTAAATAGCCAATGAGTAACTGTTTTGAGCTATAAAAGTACACCAAAAATAAAACGCTTTTGTGGAATACAAATAAAAGCATTTCTCAGCCATAATGGGCCTTAAAATGATTTTATGTAGACTATAAAGGGAATAAATACAACTTAGCGGTATACTCGTATGACCTGTATTCAATTTCTTCCCTCGCGTCGACAAACGAGATGCGAAACGAGTCACGATATTGTGTCCTTCAATATCAACCGATTACGGTGTTCCGTTTGGACATAAGAAACCTTTTTTGTCTCCCTGAACAGCTATGCACAATTGTACAAAGGTGAAACTGAGATGGTAGTATGGTAGGATGATTAAAACACGATGGTGAAATCACGATGATGCGATGACACGATAGAAAAAATGATATTGCGTTTTCATCATCATGTCATCGCAGTTTCATCATATCGTACCATCGTATTTTAACCATCGTTACATCGCCTTTCACCATAGTACCATCACGTTTTCATCATCGAGCCTTCGTTGTTTCACCATCGTTAATCGTTGTTTCACGTTCTACTATTGTGTTTTCACCATCGCACCATCGCGTTTTCATCAACGTACCATCGTGCAATCGCGCTGTCACCATTGTATCATCGTGAACGGGATTTAGTATGTTTCAGTGTACGCCTTAAGGATAAGCCAACCAATTTCTTGAATTAAAGATATTATAATTAATAGTTCACTTTAGGTTTTCAAAAAGAAAGTATAAGCAAACCTATTGATGATTACACTTGACATTAGGTAAAACGGCGAACCTCGATTCTAACAAGCGCACCGCTAGGCGGGGCCTTATATGCCCGAAAGTACTTTAGCTGTAGGTTGTTTAATGCTTGAGTTATTGAGCGAAAACTGTTTCCAGTTTGAAGGTAATAATAACCTTGATCTTTGACCTTCTGACCCCAAAATCAATAGGGGTCTTCTACCCAATATTGACAATCATGCTATGAAGTTTGAATACTGTGGACCAAATGGAACTTAAGTAATGCTCCGGAAACCACTTTCAGTTTTAGGGTAATAGTGACCTTGACCTTTGGCTTTGTGACCCCAAAATCAATAGAGGTTTTCTACCCAATATCGACAATCATCCTATGAAGTTTGAAAACTGTGGGCCAAATGGAACTTAAGTTATGCTCCGGAAACCACTTTCAGTATTAAGCTAATAGTGACCTTGTCCTTTGACCTTGTGACCCCAAAATCAATAGGAGTCTTCAACCTTATATGGACAATCATCCTATGAAGTTTGAATACAGTGGGCCAAATGGAACTTAAGTTATGCTCCGGAAACCATTTTCAGTATTTAGCTAATAGTGACCTTGACCTTTGACCTTGTGACCCCAAAATCAATAGGGGTCTTCTATCCAATATGGACAATCATCCTATGAAGTTTGAAAACTTTGGGCCATATAGAACTTAAGTTATGCTCCGGAAACCATTTTCAGTTTTATGGTAATAGTGACCTTGACCTTTGACCTTGTGACCCCAAAATCAATAGGGGTCTTCTACCCAATATGGGCAATCATCCTATGAAGTTTGAATACTGTGGGCCAAATGGAACTTAAGTTATGCTCCGGAAACCAAATTGCTAACGGACGGACGGACGTACGTACGGACGAACGGACAGACGGACGCCAGGGGGTATAACATAATATGTCCGAAATTCTTTCGGGCATATAAAAATGAATTTCTGCTGTGGGGAAATACGTGACAAATAATTCATAAAAAATGACATGAGACAAATGTGCTTTCTTGTCCCCTAAAAACACATGAGACGAATGTGCTTTCTTGTCTACTAAATGTTAGCATTCTACTATCGGCGCGTCAACGGAAAATAACTCTTATTTCACTTTAAACGGTTTTTATTTTGGGTATGTGATAAATAGAATATTAAATTCGTGTAAGTTCATTACTGAATTTATTGCACTCGTTGAATAAAATAGTATTATGCTCGCCAGAGGCTCGCATAATACAATTTTATTCAACTCGTGCAATAAATTCAGTATTGAACTAACACTCATTCAATATCCTCTATAAATGAACAAAAAAGTTTTACTCTTTCCTAGTAACTTTAGCACAAAAGCGCTGAAAATTCTTTCCGTGAACGGCTTTCAGTGTTATTCATTCTTGCCGATGAATGGCTGTCGATGTTATCATTTAAAAGAGGTGAACGGCTGATGACGTTACTAAAAGTTTGATGACACTCATATTACAACTTTTTAAAGTCAGTGGTTTCAGTTAATATACATAATGATATGTAAACGAAATTATAGTCAATATTAGAGACGAAGCCGTACGTTACCACGATCAAACCGGTGGACAATTATCTCGCTTCGATTCTAATGACGCGCATTTCAAAAGAAGTACGGGACGAAACATCATGAAATAAAATCCAGTGTGCGCGGAAAATTGTGAAGAAAGTTATTATATGCACCTTTATTCAAGAACATCACGAATTTCAGAGAAAAAAAGGAAAAAAAACTTTCTTTTCGGAGGCATCCGTCATCTTGTTTGTTTGGGTAACGAACGGCGTGCTTCTCCGCCTTGATACGTGCCCTCATCAGTGCAAAACATAGTAAAATTGTCTTCTTTTTAATGAATTGATAGGGAAGATATATAGGTAAATGTTTAGATATAAAGCAAATTACATGAGTGTGACAAAACACACATTTTGCTTACTTAAGTTTGTCACTTGCGGGATATTTTAAATCTGACAATACAACAAAAGGAAAAATCGACAGATACGATAGAACGACAAGGCGACATAAACATAGAACGGCATGGAGACATAAACATAGAACGACACCGCGACATAAACATAGAATAGATCTAGTATTTCATCCACCTAAATGTTCACGAAAGGTTCTTCATAGTTGTACCATTTGAAAAGCCTGGGTTCCGATTTTGTATGTGCTTCTGTTCGGCAAATTGTGATACTATCAAAACCAAAGATGTATTATCTATGACGGTCGAGTATGTTATGAATAAGCAAAAAATATAAACACCTGAATCCCAGGCTACCATTTGAAGTACAATGTTGTTTATATATACGAGGTGGGCATGATTTATTTTGCTTTCCGCCTTCCGACGGTTTCTATTTTCTTTCTACCGTTCAATCTATTTTCTGCACTAAAGTTCAGTTGCGTGCGTTACTGTGAAGTTTAATTACTTTTTTATATTTATTGTAAAATTAAACAAATTGTTTCAAAATCTTACCCTTATGTACACTTTACATGGTTGTCTGACTTACTATATTAAAAAAATATCAGGTTTCTGCTAGTTAATACTAGTATAGTATTCAAGTTATAAATTAAACTGTCAATATGTTTTGTATATAAAGATAATTTGTTATATTACCATTAGCAGCAGCCGAAATCCAAAGAAATATCCAACACACTCCAAATGTCCGCGACATTTTAAAACTAAACTTATTAAAATATCTACACAACCATACTCTTGAATGCGTTCTTCCTCTTTTACGTGATTAGATAAAAAATGTTTTCAAAACAGGTAAATGATACGCTGGTACAAGGAAGTGAATATTTTAAAAACAGTCGAAATATGAACTGCGACTTTATACGATAACAAAAAGATTTCAGTCGGCAATTACATGTACGTAAAGGTGTTTACAATTAAGCATTTACTAAATTTTCAATTGGTCTAAAACAGCGTGTTTCTGCTAATAAATGTGAAGAAAACTTTAATTCATGTTTCTGTAACTATCATGACTATAAATTGGTGAATGTTCTTTATGTTCATTTGGTAAATTTTAGAAATATGTTCCAAATAAAGAGTTTATGTGCAAGTCCTGCATAAGCATGATACTAGAAATGCATACATGGTTCTTAATATGCATGGTTCTATATATGCTCGGTTCTTAATATGCATGACTCTAAATAAGCAAGATTTTAATATGCATGAAATTAATTACACAACTCATTCTTAAGCTATTTCAATATTACATTGAATTTGAATTAAACAAACCTTAAATAAACAGATATAAATCATGTACCAAAATCATTATATGTGGGGTATGAAGTTGTTAAAACTTTAACTAGTAAATATACGAGTGAAGTTCAACAAAGGCGATCATAGTGGTAAATGTGTCTGCCTGTAAACCTCGGGATCGTGTTCGAGTCCTACAGGCCACGGCAATAAGTTTATTCCTCACCCAATCTGAAGGATATAAAATATTTTTTTTGATATGTCTTTTACGTAGATCTCAGGACGTGCATTCTGTACCGGTGTCTGACCAACAAGATACCATGTATATGAGTTTGAGTTTGAAAATGTTTCTTATATAACTTTTTACTGGTAAATTTCAGGAAGCACACTTTATCAAGATCGGTTCAAATAAGCTTCAAGCTTCATCACCACAATCTCACTTCATAAATATATTAAAGCCTTGTTAATATTGTGGTTTGTATGACGTAATGTAAACAAAATATATCAATTAGAGAGACAAAAGATGCAATAAAATTCGCAAATAGATATCTGCTTGCAAAACTTGAAATGTTGAAATTTTAATGTATTTTCTTTTTATGAAACTCGTCATAGTGAATAATTTGAACAAATTAAGGATAAATGATAATAATTTTATATTATTGTTTATTATAATTGTCCCCATATACCTGATTCCACATTCCACCATTTTATATAAGTTGGCCCATAATACATTTGTTTCATATGCATGTACTTTGTACTTGAATAACCGTAATTTTAATTAAGATTGTATTCGGTGAATTAAAAAAAAACACACTGTGCTACTCGAATGGATATAAAAATTTCTCATATGAAATATCGTACATGTATCGTTTATAATGTTGACAGCTCTTACCAAAATATTCCATTGACTGATTTATTTAATATCAATATTGAATTTATTAAGCATGAAATATTTCTTTATTACGCCATAAAAGGTTTAAACACTGTTAAGACGTTTTCACACGAGGAAGTAAACCTGCGTTTCATAAATATAGATCTCTTTGAAAAAAACATAGTTACACTTAAACGTGAGATTAGATATGAATAGAATGTGTGTAGCCAACATTATGCTTAATAAGGGTCGCCTGTTAAGGCACAAAAAGCAGATTTCGTTGTCAATGTTGCCAGTCATACTCTTAATTGATTGTTTTAAGTCACAAACTTGTGATAAGTTACCTCCACGCAATTTTCAATGTATAAGCCTATGAAATGAATATTGAGCCGTAAAAACGGTAGTGTACAGCAGTTAGACTAGTGAGCACCGAAATGTAAAGTAACCAGTGGCAATAATGAATTTAAATGAAGAGACCCTGTGTGCTAGCATAGGGTGCTGCCGTTCAAATCGTCTCGAGGGGGGGGGGGGGGGGGGGGGGCTTATGCACCCTAGTTACCTTCCACGTCGCCTCTGCCACATTCAGGGCCACTTCCCTCGGCTTTCAGTCACACAATGCACTACAAATTAGGAAGTGAAAAACAGGGAAAGAAGAAAAAGAAGCCGTTCGTATTTTAGAATTAAATGAAAATTAACTTGATATCAATTTCAATTAGTCGTTCATTTTGTAAATTTATTTTATTTTATTTAAGCGACATTGTTGATAATGACGTTATGCAAAAATATATCAGTTCAAAGTGACAAAACATTTGATAAAGTAAGATTGAAATTAAATTATGGCTTATCGTTCTTAAAACTCCTTGCAGCAGTGAATAATCTTTTAATATGATAATATTATTCATTATATTATGATGGATTTTAATAAACTCTAATAATACCCAAACTCTACCTTTTCCACCATCACATTTTTGATATAAATAGACCTTTTTCCATTCATATAACAATAATATTTTACCCAAAATTTTCTTGAATGATTTCAAATTACCCATACTTATTCAATTGATATAAATACACATTAATAAAAGAAATCTTTAATAGGATATCGTTTAAGGTTTTATAGTTGTTAAAATCTCTCTTGCAAAACTATTCCTATGACAGAAATTTCATAAACATATAAATTCGGAAATTTATTTTGCACAAATTGTATGTATGGTGCAATTAAATGTTTTTTCAATACTACTAAGCGTTTTATACTTAAGGAAGTAAACTTAAAGTTAGACACATTCCTCGGTATCCAGGTATCTTAAAAGCTAATGCGCAGTAACTTAAACACTTGGGTCATAAATATTTACAACTTTTACCTCACCTTATGTTATAATACCGGAGTGTGACTGCACTTGAATAAATCATATTCAATTTTTTTAAATATATATATTGAAAGATATGATACAAGGTAGATGTCATGTAAAGAAAAAAAATCACAGCTTGCATTGATTTATCTAAAGATATCTCAAGTATAGATAAAATGCATAATGTATAAAGCTATATACTATCTATTAATAGTGTTAATAGCGAGATAAAGAATAAAACTAAAATAATAAAAAATATAACACAAACGTGCCCATTCCAATGCAAAACAGTTAATTTTTATGTATTGTTGGTTATCATTTGATATGCATTAATTTCTAAAGAAAATATGATTAATTTACTATGCCACACTGCGATTTCTTACCTTTATCATGTGCGTTATTCTGTTCCGTATTGATTACCTCCCTTGTTTAAGTGCTAAATACGCTTACTTAACTATAAATACATGTACATATGGGTTTTAAATGTTAGAAAATGAAATGATAAACTAGTTTCAAATACCGAAATCATGTTTGAGTATTGATATGTTCGTATAATAAAAGAAATAGATCTATAACATCTCGAACATTTTTTCACCCTTCACAAGATTATGTGAGCGTTGGCTAGCTTCTCCGTTGACATCCCTTGATTAGGGTGTATACTGAGTTCCATCACCATCAGTGTGATGTGAAAGTTATAAAATATCAATAATTTTGTGTATCAAACTTTCCATATATTGATATATAATGATGAAACGTAACTCTCTTTTTATGTAAAGATGGCAAGTTAATAACAATTATAAATAAAACAATTAGGAAAAAAACAAACAAACAAAACATACTCATACATCAAGAGTAAAAACTATTTGTATGCAATGTTTGTACAACGCACATGACTAAATGCGAAAATATATTCAATATATGACATTATGTGTCAGATTCTCTCAAGATAATCAAAAACCTTCTATATATAAATATACAACTAGTGAATGAGCTTGATGTGTTTTGACCATTTATCAAGCCAAAAGAAGCCAAAATGACAGCTGTTCTTCCATGCAACACAATCCTTAGGTGTCTAAATCCGCAACACAATTTTAATACCTGTCTTATGCCGCAACACCATTTTTACAGCTGTCCAATACCGCAACACAGTATTTACAGCTGTCCAATACCGCAACACAATTTTATGACTGTCCAATGCTACAACATATAATTTTAATAGCTGTTAAATACTGTTACACTTTTTTTTCGATCGAATTCTTTGTCATATCTCGGCGGTCGACCAACCTAGCCGGCTTTACTGGAAATCTAACTAGTTACACATTAAGTAACCCACATGATTTCTGAATTACTTCGAGATCAGTTGTCACAGAAAAATTTCGCACGAGGATCGAACAAGCGGCAACTGGATTATACATCCCATGCTATCCCTAATGAGCTAAGCAGTTAAGCGGGGTTATTGTTTCAAACTTGCATTAAGCCACGTACGATGAAATTAATATATTAATACTTATGAATATTGAATTCAGGTATAAGATGAATGGCATGACGCAAATGAACATTTTCTGTTGAGCTTTCAAGTCACTTCAAGACTGGGAAAAAATGTAAAAAAAAACATCATATAGCGACTGTCCACTTGTACTGGTCGATGAAGATCTCAGGTGCTCTTTGGTAAATATATTAGACAAAGCGGGCACATAAATGGCTAACATACAATTATTTAAAATAACTCAACATTGACATAGAATTGAAATCTTGATCTTGGTCTCTCTTTATACTGGAAAGCCCCGTCAACCATTATAATGATTTTAATGTGACAAGTACTGTTTGTTGAGAAATCGGAAAGTTCAGTTTTCAAATCATACCATACAGTTTGATTTCTACAAATATTTTCAGGAGTCATTACTGTTTAGACTTAATTGAAAACAGACAGAGTTAAACCCTTGAATGTACCCCATAGAATGTATATTAAACACCATTGAAATTATCTCTACTCGGCTTTTTGTAGATTCTGTAATGTCATTTTGTGGTTTGTTCGCTTATTGGTTTGATAACGATATTAAAAGGCCACTTAGGCCTTAAAATGTTACTGTTTTTATTTCTAAAAAAGCTTTTTATTTGCGGAGTCTTGTTAAAGTTCTTTACAATAAGTACCCTATTACCATACGCTTTTATTGTGTGTAAGAATAGTGATTTGTTTTGTATGGAAGTCAAAATATCAATTTGTTTACAGTTTGCCACCTTTCTGACATTTTTTTTTGCTATTTGTTTTTCTTAAATTTTCACATTTAGGACTATTTTTTCTTCGGGTAATCTGCATCTCACATGTTCTTAATCAATTAGACAAAGCAGGCACATGAATGAATTATCGGCTATTAAAGTGGCCTTCAAGATTTCTAATGATTAAATGTGTTATTTTTAGATAAAGCGCTTCATATAATTGTAAAATCAAATAATTAAGATGGAAAATAAAATTTTTGGACGATGAAATACATAAACAAGAAGGAAACCCCTCTTATACACCGGTTCGCTCTCTTTACTCAATTAGTATAGCTGACGATACATTTACCGAAATTTCTATTTATAGACATGAACGTCACTGATACATTATAAATAGCCCTCGCAATTATAATAGTGATTTAGTATTTTGCACAGACACTTGGGGTTTGGAGCTCAAAACGCCTTTAAAATCCAAATAAATTGCATATTTGTCAATCCCAGCACTGGAGATGGAAACCAGTCGGCTATGAACGAAGCCATCCGATTATTTGGTTCTCAAACTTAAAAGCGCTGCGCATTTTGCACACGGCAAAGCTGGGGCAAAGTTTGAATTTATGGAAAGATTTTGTCAATGGAAAGAAACGGCGATAATCTTGATGTTTATTTCGGCTGTTGCGTTCTTTATATTACCGTTGAAGTTTAAAATTGACCATCATCGTGAAGAATTATATCTTTTGTGTCGATGGACCAAAGGATTATGTGAAAATATTGGAAATGGAATAAAATACATGGTGATTATGACGGTAGTGGTGCGGATTTTTTCCGGCGAACATTTTTATCTTGTGTATTATTATAGATGTTGAAATATGATTTTTTTTCAAAACAGCTTATATTAAGTTTTTTTGATATAAATGCTATTGTAAATATTATTTGAATGTTTTAGTAGAAAAAATTTTAATAATAATAATTATTATTATTATTTTTAATGTATTTTCAATGAAATAAGTTTCATAATTCTTGCTATGGTAATATTATAAATAATATTAAATAAGGGGAGCAACGTTATGCAGTAGAAAATTTTGACGGAAAACGTCATCATCATATTTTGCGTAATTTTTATTGTTGACGTCAACGACGTCATTTCCTGTATGCATAACATAGTTAAAGATAAGACATGTAAGAAGATAAATATGTGTTTTATATAAAATAAACAGTAACTCCTTGATAAAGAGGGGTTTAACCCCTCGAAACGTTGGAGATAGAAAAGTTTGTGTAGTAGATAATCTTAAAATAAGGAAATCTTCCCATGTCAAACAACAAATAAATAAGCTAAATACTCAGATGGTACTAAGTACATGTAAAATTCAAATGTGTGTAGAAGACGAATTGAATACAATAAAATTACATGTATATAGAACTTCAATTATGAAACAAATGCTTTCTTGTTTAAGGCATACGCATAAATTTTGGACAGAGTGTGCATCTTACTAATGGATAGACCGTGAACCTCACCTTGGAACAGACTGCGTATCATACTTTTAGACAGACTGTGCATCTCACTACTGGAGAGACCGTGAATCTTGCCTTGTAACAGACTGGGCATCATACTTTTAGACAGACTGTGCATCTCACTAATGGACAGACCGTGAATCTTACCTTGTAACAGACTGCGCATCATACTTTTAGACAGACTGTGCATCTCACTAATGGACAGACCGTGAATCTTACCTTGTAACAGACTGCGCATCATACTTTTAGACAGACAGTGCATCTCACTAATGGACAGACCGCGAATCTTACCTTGTAACAGACTGCGCATCATACTTTTAGACAGACTGTGCATCTCACTAATGGACAGACCGTGAATCTTACCTTGTAACAGACTGCGCATCATACTTTTAGACAGACTGTGCATCTCACTCCTGGAGAGACCGTGAATCTTACCTTGTAACAGACTGCGCATCATACTTTTAGACAAACTGTGCATCTCACTATTGGAAAGACCGTGAATCTTACCTTGTAACAAACTGCGCATTATACTTTTAGACAGACTGTGCATCTCACTATTGGACAGACTGTGCATTTTGTGATGTGAAATGCAAGGTCATAGAGAGACTCTTTTGCCATCGCGGTAAATCATACTGCGTTCCCTTCTTCCTTTTATAGACTCTGTGTTAGTTAAGTCCTCTTATAGAGTTGGCACAATATAATGTTAGTAAAGATGGATTTGATAAAGGTGTTGATAAACCTGAGTCCGGAAGCGTGTTACCGTTATACTTTTATAGTATTTATTAAGTTTGAATGGTTACAGTTATAATTGCTACCTAGTGTTATTTGTGCATCTGGTAGTTTTAGTTGACTTTGGGCCGAGAAGAAATAAGGACTAACACTTAAATACCATTGCAAGTATATTCACAGTACAATAACGACAATGCAACCGATGACACATATGAATCATTAATAATTTAAAATCTGGAGAAGTCTTAAAGCTACAATATGTGTGTGGCTTTTGCATATATAATTATATAAAAAAGCGCTGTCACTATAATAAGTATACTAAATGATGAAGTTTAAATGTCATATCGGATGTATTCTATAGTAAAAAATAGCATTGGCGGTCAAAGCTACGGTGTTTTTGTAGATACTGTTACAGTGTTTTTTGTGTTTTGTTTGATTGTTAAAAATTCGTTATTGAAAGGTCACAATTCTTACTGCACGTTTTTACTTTAATGCCTTTTAGGACTATCAGAAAAGAATATAAAATGAGTTTGGCTGTGTTTCACAATCAATTACTTTAAAAGTCGTATGAAATAAAGATATTTCCTTATGCACTAAATTGAATTTAAAGAACAATGCAATTACGCAATAGTACCTATATGTGCAATAAAACATACGTATACTTAATTCGAACAACATTTGAATTAAAACAAATGGTGACTTTTCAATTTCACAACAATTTCAACAATTTCACATATCAACACACTCTTAGATAATTAGAATATATGATATGGAAATTTAGTCTAAAATAAAACTACAATCAAACATTTATTTAAAGTTTTTTTATAGGAGCCGGGTTCAGTAGCTGATATGTCGTTACTATTTTCTTCTTCAGGAAAATACCTCATTTATCTCTCTTGATAATGTTTTCAAATGTTTTACTATTGTCGCAGACAAAAACATTCCAAAAGCTTTATGATACCCTATGATAGTTCTTCACGAGTTTGTCGGAAAACATTTGTATATGCTACAAAAAACGCGTCAGAAATGGTAATTTTCATCTTTAAAAAGTGAGTTTTAGATGCTTAATTAAACTTTAACGATTAAGCTTGCCTTACATATTGTATTATGTGTCAAAAACTAATTCATATACCGTTCTTTATCACCTCTTGCTTAAAATTTGGTAGTTTGGAGTAAAATTTCCAAATTTTTTACCAATCGCAAGTATTGAACTGTTTATTTCTGGAATTCATCCTTGCCATACATAATTATCTGATTATAATGCAAGATTGCCAGCATAAAGCACCGGCTAACAATTTTTAATCCGATTTTTCAAATGTTCTGGAGTTCTAAACTATCTATAACGTGTCGTGATTATAGCGCAAGAAACATACTGGCATTTACAAAAGTTGTCATAAGAACTCTAAGATATCTTCAGAGTTATCACAAGAAGTCCAGAACATTTAAAAAATCGGGTACAAATTTGTTAGCCGGTGTTTTATGTTTGCAAATTTGCATTGTAATTAAGTAATTATGTATGACAAGGGTGAAGACCAGAAATAAACAGGTCATTACTTGCAAATAATTTGTAAATTTTAATAAAAACTGTCAAATTGTAAGCAAGAGGCGATTACAATGGCATATGAATTAGTTTTGGACACATAATACATGATTTAAGGCAAGCTTAATCATTAAAGTTTAATTAAGCACCTAAAACTCACTTTTAAAGATGAAAATTACCATTTTTGTCGAGTGTTTTGTAGTATATACAAATGTTTTTCGACGAACTCCGTGACATTTATCACAAGAACTCCTGACCAAGTTATCATAAGAACTCCATCTCTCGTGTAACAGTTCCTCCCCGTGGTATTATGAGTATGCAATGAAAAAAGTTAAAGAAATTGCTGCATTAAAAACGCATATGGTACACGAGCATTTGCCGACAACCAGTGTATTTTATATTGCCGTAACTGAAAAGATATTACAAGAAGTACGAGATCGGACGAACGGGTAAGTGTCGTGTTGGACGCAGATAAATGGTGCATTTACACAAGAAAACAATAGAAAACATCTTGCAATTTCGTTTAGGCGGTTTCAAACTATTGCTTTGACCAACGAAGTCTGACTAACGAGTAGGTGACTGTGGAATCCGGAAGATGGTGAAAAAGCCTGGAATTAATATAATATGAAAAGAAACTGTCGAGTTGGCTTTGATCCCTTGCCATGCCAGCGACATGCGATATTAGAAACTTGGCATGTGGTATTGACATGTGTCTAACACTGTCATACAGACCTGCTTCCAGAATATAAAATGAGCCCATTTGGAGGAAAACAATGTGTAGGGGTCGGGAGCTTCAAAAATGAAAAATTTATATACGCACTAAACTCGTCGTGCGAGAATTTTTTAAACACCTAAAAGTGGAAAGATAAGCCACCAAGCTATTGTTTGGGTAAAAAGTAAATGGATTTTTATTAAGGATAGATTAATGAAAATATGTGGTTCGTTACTTAACTTGTTTCTATGTCAAGAAATTTGGCTTCTATCCTAGTAGAGCAACACACTATGTGTTTCTTTACTCTTATTTATTTCAAAAAACGTGTTGTACTTTGAATATTGCCGTCATTAAAAATCGTATTTTAAACTAACAGAACAATACTATCACTACAAAAGAATCTCTTTAAACCTTGATAAAATGCAATATGGAGAATAAGTAAATTTAAGTGTTTCACTAAGTGAGAAAGAAAACTGATATTGCAACTACATTTTATATGTTAATGAAAAGCATGTTACCAAGATATATATACATACGAACATTAGTGCATTTCACATGATGAAGAACAAAACATGTCGCTATTAAAAGTATTAAAATATGCATTATAATTTGAATGTATAAACATGATCAATAAATACAATATTGTGAAGATTTTGAATGAACCTTGTAAAGTTTGCATAGTAACCGTTTCAGTCATCAGATATATAACACACATAAGTTTCCTTATAAACTGGCGATGATTCGTAAGACTCAAGCAATAAACTGGCTTACTCTTAAATAATTACAACACAAACTTCTCAGTTAAGTAGCCTTACAGTGAAAACATTACTGCCTCACATTACTGTTTTTAAATAAGTTTAGTAAGTGTAAACAAATGTTTGTTCGGTTAATGAGTAGTGTTTAAATGACTGTATGTGTCATTTCCATTATGACGATTCTTATCACAACCATTGTGTACATTCCCATAATCGTCTTCTTGATTGTCAGTTATGCCATAAATATTGTCTGTTTTGTTATTTTTCAAGAGGTTTCTGCTGATGTGATTATATGTGTCTTCCTCATTTCCGTTTAATTTTTCGGGAGATTCTTTTTCACATCCTGTATCATGCAACGTTTTCAGTTTTATAGCTGCTTTCTCTGTTGTGTCGTAGGTGTCATCAGCTTTTGTGCCGAAGGTTTTATTTAAATGTAATGTATTATAATCATCGTTCATTTCTGTTCCATCTATTCTCGAGTCTGATATATTACCATCTGTATGAGATTCTCTCGAACCAGGCTCCAGGATGAAGTACGTATGGCCGTATTCACCATTGTCTACGTCATGATCTGGTTTTACGTCTAGATTATTGTTGTCCTTAAATTCACTAATTTGATCGTAATTATCTACTGGCGATTCGTTGTAAACATTGTTTTCACGTTGAATCTTATCTGCATTTCTCTTACTACATGAATTTTCAATTGCAGATTCTTTTGTGCATATTCCTTGGAATTTCCCTCTGAAATTCAAGAATACATTATTCAAGAAAATAAATCAAATTCAAAAAATAATTAGAATATATATATCGAATTAAATACCTTCTTGTAGAATAATGCATAGCTTGAGTTCAAATGTGCTGGAATATTTTACGATGGCCGGTAGGCCTGAGTGATAAATGCAAAAAAAAATAACGAAAGATCGTGCGTTATAACTCTAAACGCAAGACAAAAATATGTTATCATTTTTACAATCAAGTAATCAAAAAACGAAAAAAGAGACTTGATATATGGATGTTTAACTCAATTAAGCGGAAAACTATATGGCTTACTCTTTCGGATGTATACGGTAAATCGATCTATTGCTACTTCCGAGCTAGTGACTGGGGCTTATTTGGGTGTCAACAAAGGAAAAGGGTTGTCACCTTTAATATATTTTGTAAACAGATAATCAAAGAATGATATACCATGTAGATTTGATTAAAGTTTCCAAAAAACGTAAAGTTGATAAATTTGTGTTTGTAATAAAGTTGTAGCGGCGTTCTGAGTAGCGAATTTAGCGTTGCAATGGACTAGCTCGGAAGTAGCGATAGAGCGATTTACCGTATACCTCCGAAAGAGGTACCTCTATCGTTTACCAGGCGTGTTTACATGAAGTTATTCGTAAAATTAATAAAAGTCTTTATTATTTTATTAGTGATAAAGGTATCACAAATTTTGAAAGCGGCTTTTTTGAAGCATGTATTAGTTTACACAAAGACGAGAATCTCGAGCTAAATAGAAAATATAGTTATATTGCATCACATAATGACACATCCTCGTATGGTATGATTAAACACTCGATCACCCTATCTGTTTGATATAGAGGATATTTGTTTGTTTGTGTGTAAGATGAAATTTTATTTCATCGAGTGGGCTTTAAAAACAGTATTCTCACGAGTGGCGTAAAATTACATCTTACACAACACACAAACAGATTTTCTTTTTATTTTATGCTTGAAAACAGGTTAAAGCAAAATTTCCTTAATATTTACGTTAATATTAAAAAAATGTCGAATTTCTCATTAAATACAAGAAGTCATGGGCTGAAAAATAAGTTCCACAATCAATGTTAAAAGGTAGTGATAGTATTCATTTTATTAAAAAAAATATTTCTGATCGCTTGTTTTAATAATAAAAACAAACAATTCTAGTAGGAGAAAAAGTCCAACCATCCATCCATATTTCTGTTACTGACTGCGAATTTATATTAGACCTGGCTTTGTTAAATGTAAACGGCCGCCATTTTTAAAGTTGTGTATTTCACTGGAGGAAAATAATTGTGTTTGATTCAGAGGGATATCATTTGGATTTGTTAGTCTTACACCTTTTTAAAAGAAAGAAAACTTATTTGAGGATTGTAACAGACAATAAATTAGTGTTGGCAGATGTGTAAATATTCAAAAAAGTGGATAGGAACACTTGGAAGCCTTACGAACGCTGGGTTGTTTACATATTCTTCGAGTGAAAGCTGCCATTGCTTTTCAAGTTTTCATAAAGCATACGGCAGTTATTGCTCGTAGGATACTTAAATATTCCCAAATGTCATCAAGAGCAGTTTTGCATATTGAGGGAATGTATTTTCCAGACTGAAAAATTGAAACAAAAAATTAAAGAGACGACATTTGGTGATTGGTAATTTGAATGAATAGAAGTGACATACTGTAAGTTTTCTTCTTTTTCTTAATTTTAATATGTAAGTTATTTATCAATTTCAGCTTTGCTTTTCTTTAAGCAGCCCGACATTGTCGGAATAGTCAGCAAAAATAAAATTGAGGTAACGCATGGGGAAAATCTTAAAAATGTTGTTTCGTCATTGAAAAGTGTGAAATTATATTTTGATAATTTTCACTGTGAAATTATCAAATATAATTTTCACGGATAAATCAGTAATCCACTGAAAAGCATAAAATAAAGTGGAATAATAAAGCGTGTAAGAATATGTAAAATTGCTGCGAATTTTCTTTTAAAAAGAGAGAGAATTTGTTGCCAAATTTAATTTACATTCATTCAAAATTCGAGTAATATTATAAATGTTGATTTTACCGTCTTTTTAATGTTATTATGGTAACAATAACTGCCACAATGATTACAGCAACAACTGAAATGCTGACAGGGACACTGACGTCAGAACCTGTAAACAAATATATATGAACTAACTATGTACACCTCATGGCGAAGGAAAATATATACATTGTACGTACTCATAATTTTCATTAGGCAAACATGTCGTTTAATTCAGATACATACATTATATATCTGATATATTGATTCGTGTGTAGATAAAGTTCAAGGTCCATTATGCACCAGAAATGCTTTTATTTTTATTTCTCAAAAGTTTTTTTGTTTTGTTTTTTCTTTCTTTCTTTTTTTTGTGGCCTGTTAAATTTCCAAAATGCGACACATTGGGCAATAACCTTAACCGTCTTTGGCCGTTGTTGCTTCTTGGAAATTAGTAAAGCTAGTATTTTGTATGGAAGTCAAAATACTATCTTGTTTACTTTTTGCTACTTTTATGGGGAAAAAACTTTTACATTCAGCGCTTTTTTCTTCAGATGATAAGCATGTAATATGAACTTGTATTTAAAAGTAATAAAATTAATGGTTGCCCTTTCTAAAGATGTAACCTTTATTCGTTAATGTACCTTTAAGAACTTGAAAAGATTGAGTTGTATGTTATTAATTTACATGTAAACTGTTTATATAATGAATTAATTATACAATGTTTAACTTACAGTTCTTTTTTTCAAATTTTTTTCTTGAACATCAGATTTTAAAAAAGTAACATTTATTAATAAGTTAGTGACTTTTTAATGAGTGTATCATAGTTTGGGGACCTTTCTGTGAACATGTGTCAGAGTTAAATCGAATACATATGCATGCACAGTAAGTTAACTGGAGTGCATTAATAGCTACCCCCACTCAAGAAAATGCCCATTGATTGGTTCATTTTGTCCGGGGTTTACATATTGTGACGGCAGAGGAAGGGATAGCGATAGGAATATCATATCCAGATGCTCGGTCATCGGTTACTTTTTTCTGGGGTTTCATAAATTGGGAACATGTTATTATTTTTTCCTATGGTATAAAAGAGAAAGAACATCAAAACACTACAAAAACTAAAAAAAAAAAACACTACAAAACACTTCCCTCGTACAAATCAGATAGCTTCGTGTTTCGCTGCTCTTTCATTATATATACCCTTAAACAACAAAGGTATTTGATAGTGCTGAACATATCAGATTGCACTTACTTTCTGATATACTTGTCTCAGATATTGACTGCAAAGGTTCTGATCTATTCGTGATACCATCGTTCACTGAAGAAGTGGAGGATGTATGAGCAGTGGTAATCGATGAAGATTTTATTGGTAATGATGAAGTAGTCCTTGGTGGTGTGGTCCCATTATCTGCATTAGATAGTAGAAAAAAATGTTCTCTATAGTTTGTCCACTGGTCGGATTTGTTACTGTCTCTGAATCTGACATCATTTGACAAACAATTAGATAGAAAACTGTATGGAACGCCATGGCTGACTCATGTTGTTACATTTCGTTTAATTTTTCCCTAAAAGCATCTTATTATGTATAATAGAACTGTTGACTTGCCAACGTTTTATGAGAACCTGTCTAACTTAACGAAGTCTTATTAGGTCAAATATTCATTTTCTCTTGTCAACACGTAGTGCTGACTTGTCTAAACACTGTCTTATTATTTCAAAACGTCATGTTATCATGTGCAAATCCGGTGTTAACATGCCGAATGGAAGTCTTAATATGTCTAACATGCACGCCATCTTTTCGAATTAAGATTTCAATATGTCTGAACACAGACTTGTTTAAATGTAGTGTTGAATTGTCTTGAAATTATCTTATCATGTGAAACAGTAGTGTTATCTTGTCGGAAGTTGGTGTAATCTTTTCCAAATGTGATCCTGGTATGTTATGACACTATTGTATTATGTTATACTGTCGTTTTGTCTTGTCCA
Organism: Ruditapes philippinarum; assembly: GCF_026571515.1. NCBI lineage: Eukaryota > Metazoa > Mollusca > Bivalvia > Venerida > Veneridae > Ruditapes > Ruditapes philippinarum. The sequence goes on along the minus strand of NW_026852237.1, from coordinate 5,192 downwards.
AATGTGGTATTGACTTGTCTAAACACCGTCACATTTTGTCAGACTGCCATGGTATTGTGTTCAAATTCGGGGTTATCTTGCTTAGAGAATGTCTGTTATGTCAAAATAGCATGCTGTCTTGTCCAACTGTGGTGGTAATTTGTCTAGAAATTGTCTTATTATGTGAAAAAGTAGTGTTATCTTGTCGGAACTTGGTGTCAACTTGTCAAAATCATGTCTTATTATGTCGGCTAGTAGTGATATCTTGTTCAGTCGCTATATTGACCTGGCTGAGTGCTGTCTTGTTTTGTCAAACTGTTATGTTGCTTTGTATGAGGTGGTGTTATTTTGTCTTATTGTGCCAAAACATCATGCTTTCTTGTCCAAAACTATTGTTATCCTGTCTATAAATATACTTATTATGTGAAATTCTAATGTTGACTTGCCAATGAATTTTGTTTGTTTGTGTAAACGTTATTTTATTATGTCAAACAGTATTGTTGACTTGTCGAAAGATGGTATTGACATGTCTAAACACTTCCTTATTCTCTCAGATCGCCATGCTATTTTATACACACTTTATGTTAACCGGCCTAAACACCGTTTTATTATGTGAAATAACGATGGTATCTTTACAAATTATGGTTATGCACTGTTTAAACACTATTTTAATCAGTCAAACTGTCATGCTATTGTGTCCAAATGCAGATTCAATTGTCATGATTCGTCGTATTATGTCAAATAGTCATATCATCTTGTCGAAACGTAGTGATGACTTTAAACACTTTACTTTCTTTTTGTCAAAGTGTCATTTTATTTTGTCAAGGTTCGGTGTTAATTTTACTTAACATCGTCCTTTTATTGCGAATTATCATTTTTCCTTTTCAAATGTTGTGTTTACTCGTTGAAACACAGTAGTATTATGTAATACAGTGGCGTTGACTTGCCAGTTTATGACGTTACATGTCTAAATACCGTCTCATTATGTCAGATAATCGTGTTATCCTGTCCAGATGCGATGTTGTCCAAATTTAATATCACGTGACCAGAGCCCGGGATTGAGCAAAAAAGATAACGGGGCAATTTAGCAAAATCAGATAGCGCTTTCTCAAGACAGAACTAAATTTGAACAAATTTACACAATCATTAGACATAATAAGACTGTTTCTGTGCTTTACAAGAAAACATGAAATTTCGACAATATAACACTTCTGTTTTGCATTATAACACAGAGTTTAGACAAGTCATTACCACACTTCGACAAGATACCGCAATTTTTTGTCTTTATAAGACTGAATTTAAACAAGTCAAAACCGCTTTTTAACAAAATAGAATACAGTTTATCATAATAAGGCATGATTAAGCCCAGTCAACACCCAATTTCGGAAAGATAATTCGAATATTTGATATAAAAAGACAACTCAGTATTGTATGTTGGCAAATTAACACAGTTGTTTGACACAATAAGACAATGTTAATGCATTTAAACACCGTATTTTGACAAAATTCCATGGCAGTTTGATAAAATAAAGCTGTGCTTTTACAAGTCAACACCAAATTACGACAAGAGAACACTACTGGTTCAAATGATCAGACAGTCTTTTGACAAAACAGCTCCACAATTTGACCAAATAGCGCGACTAGTTGACATAAAATGACACATTCCGACAAGCCAAAACGACATTTGACATGATATCACTACTGTTTGAAATAATTAAACAATGTTAACACAAGTCCACATCACATTTTATAGATATAAGACTACTGTTACGCATAATAAGGCAAAGTTTAGACAAGCCGACCAATTACAATGGCATTACAAGACTTATATTTGACATAATAAGACGCTTTCTGAGCAAGTTATAAATAAATGTAATAACATGAGGCAGCTTTGGCGTTCCATAAAACTGGTAAGTCATTGTATTAAGTGAATCAACCTTATGATCATTCTAAGTGGATGTCGGCATATGTATATTTCACAGCTTTTACATCTCTTATTTTTTTATACTTTATTTAGATATTGCGCCACCACAAAATGTCCAGCACACGCTCATTATAGGCAGATTATGATAGATTTTATAATAATGACGTTTATTATTTCTTTGGGGATGTTGTTGTTGTTGATTATGCAAAATTGACCGGTTTCTTTAACGATTTCCTAAGTTTACATGCATGTACATGTATGAATAATTGCTGTGTTATCTTATGTCATAATTATAATTTTTTTAACACCATTGATGTTATTATAAGTCATAAGTCATTTGTATGATATTGTGATTTTGCAGGACCTAAATAAAATTATGTTATCGATTGTTTACGTATTTTGTCCGTGAATATTAAATTACTTTTCACATCATGATCAATTGCAACGCTTCCTAAATGAGTTGGATGACAGATGTTTGAATTTATAAAAACGTGAAAGAAACAAACCGACACATTTCACAATAATACCAATGAATAGTTGTACAAAATTTACCGGAACAAAATAAAGATACAATTAATTCACACAACTTATTGTATAGTTCTAAATATAAGTAAATATAGACTATATCTTTATTTCATTGAAATATTGTCGTCATCTTCTTTTTAACTAGAAAAAATAAGCTTTCAACAATAGAAGCCATGCGAATATCATTATACCATAAAATATTAAAAATATGGTATAAAATGAAAATGAAATTGATCATTTTTTCAAGGAAATGACATACAAAACTCACATCGGTGTGAAAAAATGTTTACATTTTTACTGGCGCTACACATAGAATATTACATTTATCTCTTTTATCTGTGTAATATGAAGCATATTCGCTCAAAAAACAACAACAAATATATTCTTTGAATTCCATAAATGGTTGCAAAAAGGAGGGACTGACTGTACAGTATTGTGAATATGTAATCTATCGAATCCCAGTATCTAACTAAATTAAGCGAAATCAATGTTTACTATACCTTCTACCGATAAGCAGTCGACAATTTTCATTTTTTGTTCAATTGGTAGTGTTTATCAAATGAACAGTGGGTTTAAGAGAAGAAAAATTCGAGCCTTTTTGTCATACCAATGAATGCATTATCATTCATGTCTATATGAACATTGAAGCTAAAACTTACACGTTTGTAGCAGAAAGCGCTTGTTTGAACTGTTCTTTGTGAATTTTAAAAATGTTACGTTTCCTTGTTTTTTTATATATCCATACCAAACAATGTCATCAAGGCTGATTACATGTGATATCTCTGAAATAAAAGGAAGAATATCTGCAAACTAAATCATGCCGGTTTTCTTTTAGAGAATACATTATCTATCAATTTAAGTTTATTATTCTCCATATGGGAATATGATAACAATTCCATACTAATTTACCTTTACTTGTCACTTATTGTCATAACTGTGGTTTACAATTATGAATATTATCAATAATATGAACGTTTGATATCGAATTTCAATCTGAAGTTTTAGTTAAACTATAATGTCGAGTGCATTGTTCATTTTCCTTTTGAAATATACATGTAGAAGATGTATATTGAAATATACATGTAGAGGATGTATACTACTTAGCGTTCAGAATTCTACACTGGACAAAACCTTTAAGTTTTATGAATACTGAATGTCAAGCATAATCCTAATGCGCTGTTACACATTCAATCAGTTTTGCTACAATTGAATTTTTTAAGAGCTCTGATAAAAGTAAATTGTGATATTGCCTCTCATCTTTTAGAACTGCAAAAACAACACCCATATGCTGATTTCAGTTGAAACAAATTATTGTTAAATAAGTCTTTGTATATTTAAAGTCAATCCTAAACTTCTAGATGTGAAACGTTTCCATTGTAATAAAAGTGAATGGAATGCCTTTGTCTTGATCAATCATATTTAAGTAAAAAATTACTTGTTTCATATACTGCAATATTTGACACCAGACTTATATTTATGTTAAACAAAAACAAATATGACAAATATGCAATAAAAAATACTTTTTTGAGTGAAAGAAAACATTGTCTTCAAAAGTTTGGTTTTTTCAATTCAAAAATTTAATTAAAATTATCTTTTATTTTTTGTCTTTGGTCTAAATAAAAAGCCAGTGATTTTGATTTTAAACTGTGTACGTAAAAGCAGTTAGTAATATTGAAATTGTATTTTACTCTTATATATCTATATGTTAACAAGGGGTGAGTTTCATAGAATTTAAGGCATGTGGTTTCGGACAAGGTAATTTCACATTTAAATCTATGTATACACAGCCCTTTCTTACCACAGGTAAATGAGCATGGAAAAGATTTTAAAGCTCGTGTTTCTTGCAGTATCATTACCATTACTTTTGAGCATAAGACAAGCTAAGATGTAGCTTATATGTACAAAAAAACTTATCATGTACATTTGTATACATATATCATTAAATTTCTTCATATCCAATACAACCAATCTGAATTAACATAAACTTGTATTTTAAGTCAGTATTAGTGGCTATGCATTTCGTGATAAATAGTCTCGAATATGGCAGCTTTATATTAAGTAACAATGAAAACTCCACAAAGGCAAGTGTCAAATAGTAAATTTATCTGGCATAAAGGGTTATGGTTGGTAGTAGGGCTTTTCATAATGGTGTATAAACTATCATCATTTAATCCCCATTCTATACTGAACAATGTACATGCCTACAAGTAATAAATGCTTCAATTAATACCTATGTTATAAATAAATGCAGACATATAAGTGTGTAACGAGCCAGGCGTAACGAGAAAGAAAAGCCAGCAACAAACTTGTAACAATAATAAATTTACTACAGAAAAATTATTAAAGAAAATTAAAACAACAAATTATGTGTACAAATACCTGAAGTCCAAATATAAATGTAAAATTCAAATGTCTAGTCTGATCCTGGAATGATCCCTTTTTGAATAGCACAGTTAAATCCAAGTTAAATCCAAGAACACTTTAAAATAAATTCACACAATAAAATCCACAAGAATAATTTTAACTATTATAAAATAATCCAAGCTCCAATAAATCACTTAATATCCAAGTTGAAAAATACTCAAAATATATTGATGACTTAAAAGGTAACTGATGACTTAAAAGATCACTGATGACTTAAAAGGTAATACGAAAGAAAAATGTCTCCTATATATATTAAGCTAAGAAGTTTCTAGAATAGTCTTTCATTTTCTACAATAATCATAATCTAGCAACTTCAACAATAAAGATCATTCCAGAAATT
>NW_026852236.1:0-23165 GCF_026571515.1 Ruditapes philippinarum | reverse complement strand
GCTAGATTGCTTAGCCAGCTGAGCATAACAGCAGAGCATTTTTACACTATATTTTGGAATGCCCCACTAGATTGCTTAGCCAGCTGAGCATAACAGCAGAGCTTTTTACACTATATTTTGGAATGCCCCGCTAGATTGCTCAGCCAGCTGAGTAAAACAGCAGAGTTTTTTTTACACTATATTTAGGAATGCCCTGCTAGATTGCCTAGCCAGCTGAGCATACCAGCAGAGCATTTTTACACTATATTTGGGAATGCCCCGCTAGATTGCTTTGCCAGCTGAGCATAACAGCAGAGCATTTTTACACTATATTTTGGAATGCCCCACTAGATTGCTTAGCCAGCTGAGCATAACAGCAGAGCTTTTTACACTATATTTTGGAATGCCCCGCTAGATTGCTTAGCCAGCTGAGTATAACAGCAGAGTATTTTTTACACTATATTTAGGAATGCCCTGCTAGATTGCCTAGCCAGCTGAGCAAACCAGCAGAGCATTTTTACACTATATTTGGGAATGTCCCGCTAGATTGCTTAGCCAGCTGAGTATAACAGCAGGGTATTTTTACACTATATTTAGGAATGCCCTGCTAGATTGCCTAGCCAGCTGAGCATACCAGCTGAGCATTTTTACACTATATTTAGTAATGGCCTGCTAAATTGCTTACCCAGCTGAGCATACCAGCAAAGCATTTCTACACTTTATTTTGGAATGCTCTGCTAGATTGTTTACCCAGCTGAGCATAACAGCAGATCATTGATTTCCCTATATAAATCGTAATGCCTTTTTGCTTAGCTCACTGTTAACTGCTAACTTCTCACATAAACTATGTACTTGTAAATCGACTCCTCTAGGCGCAGTCGGTAAAGGTCTTTAATTTCAAGAATATATAGATGTAAACTCATAGGTTCGAATCCTGGTTTCAGCCACTTTAATTTCTTTTCTTTTTTTCTTAATTTAAAATTGCCATTTCTCTCTAAACTTGTGCAAAACTGTGTATTCTATCTGTGTAGTATTTTTAATTTTTATTATAAACGCGCTTTACTTTTTATTAATAAAATATAATGGAATGAAATAAAAAAAATATAACTGTATAAAAAATCACTTCTTAAAAGGTACCATAAAACCAGATGTAGTAAAACGGTTTCAAATTAATTCTTGCGAGTATATTCCAAAATAAAATAAAATAAAATGCGTATCTTCATAACGTGGTGTTGGTTAGGTATCGAACCAGAGACCTTCAGATCAGTAGTCAGGCATCTATACCAACACACCACAATTCTCAGAAAATATACCGATATATTCGTTAGATACTAGTGTTCATGGCGTTAATCGAGTGACCTTTACGAAAATAAATGTAGTGCTAGGTCAATATTGTTGGACAATACAATGAATGCTAATTAATGTTTGTATACTATCTTAAGCCATGAACCTAGAAAATATTTCAATTATACAGGATATCGTCTGCAAAAAGACATGAAAAGTGAGCAGAGCATCTCAATGATAGTCCGGGAGGTATATATAGACTAGATGAGGAGGGTAACATTTTATAATATTAGTTACTGGGGAATACAGTACAGCGTCTTATAGTCATGTTTGTCCGCCACTTTCTACAGTACATGTACCTACAAAAGTTTAGCTTTATTATAAGCACATTATGACTTAAAAATAATAAAAAATAACGTCATCTTATAATATTCTTTCCAAACAGGAAAAGTATAACATTCACACAAAATGAAACGAGTTATTTAAAAGAATCAACACAATGTGTTAGTCAATACTTTTCTAAAATTGTTTTCATAAACATGCAACAAACAAATAGAAGGGTCAGTTTTCATTAATTTTTCAAACTCTATTATACTGGGATTTTTATAATAGATTTCAGAGATATATTTTTTTTCTAGTCGTAGTAAGATTTTGGCATTGTAATAGAAAATGGAATTCGTCGCCGTTGTTCGATTGTTACATTATAGGCAAGAAGTCACGTCCGTTATTATCAAATATGATAAACTTATTTCTGACTTTCGTTTTAAAACAAAGGCTATACACAATAATTATCTTTAATGCTTTAAATTAAAGGCAGTTAAAGGTTAGTGTTTGTACAAGGGAGGTAAGTGGGTCATTATCATTTTGTATACCAATGCATCATGGACAATATATAGAATGAATCTGATCATGAACTCTGTGTAATGTAAAACGATCCTTTCCTACAAATATGACATTTGTCAATGAAAATAACATCAGGTAAAGTCTATTCTGTTATCACTCTCTATTAATCAATACAAACAACCGATTTTACCCGCAGTTCCTGACAACCAATTAATAATCCATAACTTTATGCTACCTTTATTGTAACAAATATATTTAAATAATTATTGAATTTTATATTATCTACACGCAATATCATTATGCTGAGAGGAATATTTTTGATACAAAGTTATAAATATTTAATGAGATATCATCTCGCAAATCTAGAATCTCCCTGTCACAAATGGGTAATTATTGTAATTTTAGCTCAATTCAAATGTTGAACACAGAAAATCCAATTAACTCCACACGATGTGGCAAATACTTGCACGAGGCAATTACTAGGAAATCAACAAATATTGTACCATATGTTACTTTCAACTGTGACATAACGATCTCAATTTTGTAACGATTGTACTGAACTTGTTAAAACTGATGTAGAATGAAATATCATACATAAATATCATATTTACCACCTTCCATATTTTTATTCCAAAAATTGAAAAAAGTTTCAGATACTGTCCAATTAAAACATTTAGAATTGTTCTGTATATTCCGTGATATTTGTCAGAAATTCAGGAACTCTCACCACAGAAGCTAACAGAAGAAAATTCAATATCGATTCGTCTCACAAGCCTCCCGCGCAATGGCGACATTTATGATAATTGGGCAAAATTGACGACAGATTTTTCTCTGTACATTACTAGAATCTCCTCTACTGACATTATACATTGATTTAACAACACACGATGAAATATACTTTTAAGGTCAAACTCTATTTCATGTTGCTACGATTCTAGTCGGTCCCTGTGCGTGTTAACAATCCCTGGTATTCTAAGATATTCCAGCCAATATTGTTTCCGGTGGCGGATTTCCGTATCTGTTTCTAAACCGCCGACGTCGCCATGGAACCTCTAATAAATTACCGGAACTACGGATTTCTTAAGACATATTCTATGTGGAGGCGTATTGTTTCGTAGGGTTGTTTTGTTAGTTAAAAAAATGTACGCATGCATTTGCGGAAATTTGATTTGACATGTATCATACCATTGATTTTATACGTGTCACTATAATAGATATTTTTTATCCTATCTTGCATTGGTCTTTTCTTTTAACTAAAAGAACAATCTAATCCTCTAAATAAATAAACAACTTATGTTTGAACTAACACGAGTGTAGCAACGCTATATGTCGCCACGCCGCTATATGTCGCAACTAACGCTATATGTCGCAACGCTGACGCTATATGTCGCAATCAACGCTATATGTCGCAATCGCCTACCGCTAAATGTCGCAACGTTGCCGCTATATGTCGCACAAAAATCGATTGCCGCTAAATGTCGCAACCCCTTGACGCTAAATGTCGCACTTGGTAGGAAAGTAACAGATGGAACTGAAACAAAAAGTAAGTGTTAAAACATTTAAAGTTTATACCATTTACACATGAAAACATATCCTAGTAAGCAAACAAAAGTTGTATTTCGCGGTCTATGGCAAAAACCTTGTATGGCCATAGAAACGGTTTTTGATAAAAGGGATGGATTTGGTTCTCAACCACGGACAAGGTGTGAGATCAAACTTTCTCTTTGAGGATGTCTTTCTCACAAAATGCATCAACAAAAACATATGGATATACATGTATATTTGTTATATTGTTTGACATAACTTAGCAAACCGCTTGTTAATGCTAAGGGGGAACTATATCTTAATATATATTTTATATTATACCTGTTCATAATCTGACTAGATGAGCTTTACTACATGTAAGTATTAAATAATACCCAATTGATCTGTTGATCGATATTCGTAACTATGCGGTGTATTGATTTAGGTTTATGACAGAATTGTTATACTTTCATAACTTTGTATATTTATCTCAATATTTCTTTGGGAACATTAATGAATCAATATACTATGGAATTGCCAAATGTTGACTGCCTACTGCTTACTGTCAACTGCTTACTGTCAACTGCTTACGGCTTACTACTTATTATTCACTGCTTAAAGCATTAAAATAAAAATGGACGACCTATTACAACTATATTGGTCAAAAAAGTATTCAGTTCTGATAATAGTGAACTGCCTGTAAATAATGATTTGCTTACGTTACGTTCCCATGTGGAAAATATTCGACGTCGAGGGCATAGAAACCTTCGGAATTCATTTATTTTTAATGATTTACCACTTCTTGATCAGGTTAAAATTATACGATACTGTTTGAATGACAATCCTGCATCAAGATACGTCCTTAATCGGTGTAATCTAAGCAGTGTTGTTAGTCTGTGTGATGCACAAATGCCGCGCATTTACATTTCTCCGGATATGATGAGTAATGTGCCGAATGTTGTTAGTGTAAGGAGACTGCTTATGTTAGTGGCCTAATTCTCGAAATAAGACGTATAATTAGAGAATCTCGTTGGGCAAATGCCTGGTTACACCTTCGCCTTTGCGTTGATGTCATATGTTGGTTTGAAATTGTAGATATATGGTATAGAAGGCCATGAACGTTTGTCGGTCATATAATAATGTTTTAAAATATATGAGATAGGTGAAAGCTGAAACTGATATAACACTGGATTTCATTTTTTTTTTTAATATCACAATTAGTACTAAGAATTTGTTTTCGTCCTTGTACTTCGTTTATATTTGAAAGTTTGCTTTCCAAAAGTTTTGTTTTATTTCTTTGATTAAAAATGGGAGATTTGTACATAATTTTCATCATAACATTTACATTAAGTTTATAATTTACTATTCTTAAAATGATAACACACAAACTGCACTAAAACTCTAGTGCCATATCATGTTTTATGTAGTTTTACGGTTACACTAGTCGTTTATGAATGTTATTGTTCACTTAATCATTACAGTATCAATTAGCATTATTTGATTTCAATATACTTGTTCTTGTTGGAAAATATGGATTAAAATGATTTGCACAAACTTGAGTTTATTTTTTTTGATTTGACTTTGTAATCATGGTACCTTACCACATTATTAACTGTATAACAGGAACGTGTATTTTATTTCTTGCGGTGCCTGGTGCCGCCGCATTGCGGCCTTGCCCGCATAAACTGATTCAAAGTCGTTTATGCGGTGATATTCTCCGCATTAAAGAAATACTTTTTATGCGGCACAAAGGTACCCTGTCACCGCATAAAAACAATTAAAATGTTTTAAGACTTTTTTGTTTTAGTGACGGGGTGTTTTTTGACGTAAAAAAATAAAATAAATATATAAAAAAAACATTTATCTCCTGCTAAGGTTATGTAAATGTGCAACGTGTTTATGTGTCAATCAAAATTGAATCGGCGTATGACATACTTTTTTACCATTTATTGGACTGACGGACATTTATGATCATTCGTAACGTCATTTTAAAAAATACGCAAGTTTGCTCGGTTGTGTACTAAATTTTTATTATGTCGTGAAAATCGTGAAAAATTTGCCGCCGCATTTGTCGGAACAGGCGCGCAGGTTTTAGAGGCATATTTAGGCATACCAGTAACTCGATTTTGTAAAGGAAAGAAAATTATAAAATAAGATTCTTTTACTTTAATGTGTTTAGAACCGTTCTACGGCAGTCTACTATGGAATCCCTGTTTAAGGATAAATTATTATCGAAAGTTGTTGAAATATTAATACTTAACTTTGTTTGGCTTGAAAATATATAAACTCAGGTTCAACCTCTTTATGTGGGCAAAAAGGCACTGTTGCGCCGCATAAAAGCAATTTTCGCTTTATGCATTGCGCCTAGCCGCATAAACGTGTTCACCACTATTATGCGAGGAAAATCACCGCATCAATGACTTTAAAGCCGTTTATGCGGCAGGGCTTCTATGCGGCGTCACAGTGCCTTTATTCGGCTGCGAAGCATCCAAGTCTTATATTATTTTATATAACACACATGATTTACTGCGGCACTACACGATTTATTTTGCGAGTTCCCAATAAAAACACAAGTAAATAAAAAAATGTCTCGTACATAATTTTAACACTTTGGATATCATTTTAAATTTCTCGCATTGTTGCAAAACATTTTTATTTTTCATTTTTGTCAAATGAAAACAAAGTATTTTCTCATGTCCGTAAACATCCAATGGACTGGACGATTTCAGATTTTCATGTATAGGGGGTAGGTAATCGATACTAAATATCATGGAACTAGACAATAAAGCTCAGGAAATGATGACGAATAGAATCTTGTTACCTGGCCTGTCTGGATCTAAAGGGGCACTGTTTTGTATTGGACAAACACGCAAAATGTGTTACATTCTCATAATACAAAATGTATATCTGAAACTATCCATCTATTTTTTTGGCCTTAAAACTAGAAAACAAGTTCGTTATGAAGAAATGGATATTTTTTATATTTAACGCATTAAAGTTTTTGATCAGACCCGTTACAATCAAATAAACCGTGTGATAAGGAAATATTTTACTATCATAATTATACTATAGTAACGATTCCCCTTTAACCCAGTAAAATGTTAAGATTGTAATTTATAACTTGGTGGTGTAACATAGTAATACATTTTTTTGTTTTTTACATGCCGTTAAGCAATTTGATAAAACTCTTTTAAATAACATTTTTCATGCCTTTCCATCAAACAATTGTTTCGCAGCCATTTTACGCTTGTATAATTATATACAAATGTATATATTATATTAAAGTATCACGTTTCTGTTATACCTAGTAGATGTTATTGTGACGTGCGTGCTTTTCATTGGTCAGAAAACTGTTTGTGGTGCTGAGGACAATGCTTCAAATAGACCGACGGTGCGGAATGCCTGGGTTACATACAAGTTGTTTTGAAATTTGTTCAAATTCGCATAATAAATGATAAAGTTATGGAGTGGACAAGAATTTGACCTTTAAGTGTGACCTTGACCTTGACTCGGTAGGGACCTTGATGTTGCATGGGACACAATATCTAATGCCGGTGAACATTTGTGTGAAGTTTGATCAAATTAGCATAATAAATGAAAAAGTTATGGAGCGGACATGAATTTAATCTTTGACCTTCAAGTGTCCCGCTACCAACTATTTTGATGTTTGTTGTCCGTTCCACTGTATTAAATAGTAATAAGACACATCACGCAGTAACGATATGAATTCACGCGGCTTATATTTAATTTCATTTTGTTACCGATATAACCTCTGTTAATGCGATATATGTATTTGTGAAAGGTAGTTTTGTTACAAATATAAATGGAAACCAATCGGTCAACGTGCCTGATCTGATTTGACTTTTCCACCAAGTGCGACATTTAGCGTTAATGGGTTGCGACATTTGGCGGCAATCGATTTTTGTGCGACATATAGCGGTAAGGTTGCGACATTTAGCGGTAGGCGATTGCGACATACAGCGTTGATTGCGACATATAGCGTCAGCGTTGCGACATTTAGCGTTAGTTGCGACATATAGCGGCGTTGCGACATATAGCGTTGCTACAACGAGTAAATCTAATTTTATTTTCTTCCGTATAAAGTATAATACATATAATTATACTCTTTTTTCCTAGAAATTTATAAATAATTTACGATGCTTTATCTCCTTCTTTATTAACTGCTCAGAATCCCGTTCGGTCTGTTAACTGTAAGAAACAATTCCTATTCAACGTAACTACGTGTACGTGATGTAACAATATAATAACGTCATGGTTGTCCCATCAAACGGCTTCGAATAGTCGGCACAATATTGGACTTAATCAAGGATATATATATAGTAGCATGTCTCCAGAGTCATGCCAATCTACTCGAAAATTTTGAAGATTTATTTCAAAAGTCAAATATTGTAAAGTGAACAAAGAAAGTATTTTATATATAACAAATGTTACAATCCGCTTTATAATTAAAAAGGGTTCAAACTATGCAAAAAAGCCCTTACTGTGTTAGTCATGCATTAGCAATGTGGTTACAAATACTGCAACATTAGTCATAAATCGCTTACAGCATGTAACTTATAACTTGGATCTTCTGTCTTTTTTACTTTTCTTAAAGTTTTGAAATAGTTTGACTCATCTGGAGGTATGCAACATTACCAATAACTTTAACTGTTTCATAAAATCTATCTATAATGTGCAAAGCTAATTTGATAATCTACCCCCAATCTTAATCGTGAGAATAAAAGTTTTCTCCATTGTCATAAAGAAACAATTTACGATACTAGCTCTTTTGTTATGAACGGTATGGTAAATCACTTTCCGACCGGTTCACAGGTCTAAAATCGTTTTGTTCAATTTTTCTATATACATAGGAAAATACGATAGCAAAAAACGACAGTACGACAGCACGTCATTAGGTCGTACTGTCACCATCGTAATTGTCACGCTTCGCAATCGCACCATCGTACTGTCACCATTGTACTGTCACCATAGTACTGTCACCATTGTACTGTCACCATTGTACTGTCACCATCGTACTGTTACCATTGTACTGTCGTATTATCAGCAACGCAATGTCACCCCTGTTTATCATGCGCATAACAAAATATAAACATGGAGGAAAACGTTTACCATGTCATAAGAACTGAATAGATAATAAAGGCATGTCTCTTCGTCTGAAGCCATGCTGAGTGAAATGTTTGCGCATGCTTAACAGGAAGGCGACAGTATGATGGTGAAGTGCGAAAGTATATGGTGAAAGTACTACAGTACGATTATGACAGTACTACAGTACGATGGTGACAGTACGACGGTACGATGGTGACAATACGACGGTACGATGTTGACAGTACGATGGTGACAGTAAGGCGGTACGATGATGACAGTACGACGGTACGATGGTGACAGTACGACAGTGTGATGGTGACAGTACGACAGTGCTATGGTGACAGTATGAAAAAGAATAGAAATCTTACCTTTAGCCTAGTTTATATTGTCTATAATAGTTCAAACTACCTGACCGAAATACGTAATGAAATCCCATGAAAAACACGTGAATTTTTTATATAACACCTTAAATTATTTGATGCTTTTATACAAAAGCGTAGCGGTTGGTATTTTTGAGGGGTGTGGGAATATTTCTTGGTCAAACAAAATAAATGATATACTTTATAGGTTTCCTATGATTAATATTTACAATAATGATGTTTAATAAAAAAAAACGACATGTAGGTAAGACGAATAGGTCTACATATTATGGTGACTGTTTAAAACGATCACGACGTACAAGTTTCCATTTTCAACGCGACCAAACAGACGTATTCCTCGTACGGTAACTATTATTAGAAAAATGCTATTAAATTGAATATACCGTGAGAAGAAAAAAAAAACAGATGTTGAAACGAAAACAACATTGTTTCGCGTCATATTTGTTCACACAGGTGAACATGCGGTAACTTTAAAACACTGAAATATTGACTGAAAACATAAATTTATAGATAAATATTCACTGATGTATATCTTAAACTTGGTAAATTTGCATGCTACATTGCGTTTTATGTTATTAGTGTAAATGGTTATACATGTTTATATTTCATTAACTTATATGAAAATGAGTGTTTGTCGTTTTTAGAATAAAAAGGCAGTTACACAAGATCACTTTGAAATCTCTCATTTACTAAAAATATAAATCTTACAAGATTCAGCTTTCACAACGCTTCAAAATCCAACATGGCGTCCAATATGGCCGCCGATTTATGCAAGGCTGATCGTATAGTGAGCCACAGATTATACAGTTTTCGTTTTAAAAAAGGTTTTTAAAAAACGATTTCAGAAATAATCTATTGTAAACGTTAAATAACATGAACAAACATTAGGTTTATAACGTTTTCGTCTTAAAATTCCAATAATCTTTTCAAGTTCGCCATTTAAACGTCTAAACGCCATTAAATATGCTAAAAAAGTATAGGAAAATCACTGCCTTGGTCTGTACGCTAATAGATTCAACTTAGATGTACAAATAAATTCTACATTCAACCTTCATGGTTAATTTTTCCAATTATCACAAATGTAACTGTTTTTAAGCATGGGGGAAAGTTTCTTTTAAACCATATTGTATTTTTCCAAGTGACAATTATTGAAAACTTGTTTCTATACATCAAAACAATCACTCTTTCAATAACAGTTAAAAGAAACAGAAGTTGGATTGTAGAAATATTGGTTATCAAAAATAAGTTATTACAATGTAATGTATAATTCTGTACTTAATAGTTTTAAAAAGGGAGGCGGGAAGCCCCTATTTTACGGTTTTCTATCTTTAAACCTTTACCTTAATGTTGTCTTTCGCAGTTTGACTGTAATTACATAATTGTTCATAATTATATTCTGTAATAGTTCAATGAATGTAAAAGATATCTCCATAACGTCATCAAAATATTTTTCATTTGCATTTTAATATAAAGAAATACACATTGTGAACACGTATATATTTATTTTAATTTAATGTTTCCATATGCGACTTTGTGCTCAATATTTAAATATCCAAGTGACACACAGCTTTATCTTCTTCCTAAAATATCCTTTCTAAGGTGTACAAAGTATATGTTTTATATTTAAATCAAAATAATGGTGTGTCAAACATCTGCTTGAATGACCTGAAGTGAAAATATACTTGTATATAGTTCAACAAGATGAAATTGTATTGGAAAATCATTAGCAGATATATCTACGGATAAAGGTAGAAAAATAAATACGCGTAAATACATTTTTACTTTTAACAAGTGTTTAAATATCTTTTTTTAAGTTTGTTTTGATCGTAATTGTTATAGAAATTGAAGTCACGTATTGATAATAGAGATTATGTTTAAATTTATAACTGAATGGTTTATTGTTGTTGTTTGGCGTATATAGGGCATTCGCTTTTTTATTGTCCAGTATTCGCCTTTTTGTTTTATACATATTTTATAGCATATATCATTTTACATCACACTATATATGGATTGGAAAACAAGCAAAACAGTTCCTCTTCTTAATTCCTTTCCATGGAGTTTCAACAAATAAAATGACAATGAAATGCTGTCATTTAAGAAAAGTTATCCCACATAAGAACTAATAAATCCACACCAGTATCAATAAATCCACACCAGAACCAATAAATCCACACCAGAACCAATAAATCCACATCAGTATCAATACGTTTACAGCAGTACTAATAAGTTCACAGCAGTACCAATAAGTTCACACCAGTACCAAAAAGTTCACACCAGTACCAAAAAGTCCACACCAGTTCCAAAAAGTCCACACCAGTACCGAAAAGTCCACGCCAGTACCAATTAGTTCACACCAGCACCGATAAGTCTTCACCAGAAACAAAAGGTTCACACCAGTACCAATAAGTCTACACCAGTACTAATAAGTTCACACCGGTACCAATAAGTTCACACCAGTACCAATAATTTCAACAGCATTACTAATAAATTCACTGTAGTATCGATAAGTTCACAGCAGTACCAAACGAGAAGTCCACAACCAGTACCAATAAGTTTCCACCGGTACATATAAGTTCATACCAGTAAACCAATAAGTTCACAGCAGTACCGATAAATCCACACCAGTACCAATACGTTCACAGCAGTACCCCATAAATCCACAACAAGTACCAATAACTTAACACCAGTAACCAAATATGTTCACATAGTACCAATAAGTTCACAGCAGAGTACCATTTAGTCTCACCAGTACCATAAGTTCACGCCAGTACCAATAAGTCCCACACCATTACCAATAAATCCGCACCAAGACGAATATAAAGTCCACATCAGTAACCAATAATCACACCAGTACCAATAAGTTCACAGCAGTACCGATAAATCCACACCAGTACCAAAAGTTCACACCAGTACCAATAATTTTACACCGGTACCAATAATTCACAGCAGTACCAAAAGTCCACACTAGTGCCGAAAAATCCACTTCAGTACCAATAAGTTTACACCAGTACCAATAAGTTCACACCAGTACCAAAGAGTTCACACCAGTACCAACTAGAACTGTGTCCAAAGGACACGGATGCCCCCACTGACAACTTATATATGGTATATAGTGAAAAAATCAACAAAGGGCCATAATTTTGTTAAATTTGGTCGCAGCAAAAATTCCTTCCTTTACTACCATCTCGAGGGCTTAACGCAATAAGGGCGTAACTACATTTTTTTCCAAAAATGGTTTTATATCATTTTTGACATTATTTTAGTCTTACTCATAACCTCTGAAAGTTTGAACAAAGTATATTATTTATTTATATCTACTTTGTGATAATACTATAAGGGCCTATCTCAAAGGGACTTATTTTTTTTATGCAATAAGGGAGTAACTTGACTTACGTCCTTATTGCATATATATAAAGTATCTAACAGTTTAAATTCTTTCTGCAACATAGGCAAAAAGTATATTAAATAAATCACAGTGATTGTCATAAAAAGTGCAGAAAGATAGCACTGTCTCTTTGAAACAATATCAGATCTACTTTAAATATATTAATAATGTCCATGAAACAAAGACTTGCTTATAATTGAAGTCAAATCAATTTCAAATGCATTTTCTTCTATTTTATTTTTAGAAAATGTACAGTAATGCAAGAACAAACTGCATCATTTAAACCTCCTTTTGTTTCTTAAACTGATTATCTGTTGCTAAGAATTTTATCAGAATAACTGAATTACGGTATATTATTACTATTTACAGAAGTCATGGTAACCAAATTGACAGGACAAAAGTTATAGAAAATTAACTTTAAAAGATTTTCCTATACCAATGTATAACAATTTCATCATATTATACACTAAACTTTTGTACTGTGGTTTAAAGACATTGATTTGCACATAAAATAAAATCTGTTTTAAGTATTTAAAAACATTCAAGTTTATCAATGAAATGAAGATATTCCAATTAAATATCACATTGTCAATGGTTCTTTTAATATTTATGTTTTATTTTAAGAGATCATTTAAGGAGTACACCACATGTCTGATGTTAAAAAAAATAAATTCTGAACTCATTCTCCTAGTAAAAACAAGTAACTGATACCTTTCTATGTACATGAACCATTTTAATTGAAGGCTATTAATTAAAGGAACAAACTCCACTGAGGTCCATAAGACTAAAATATGAATTTTTCTTAAAACAGGCAAAAGATTTGCAAACAAGTATTAAAAATATACCCCACAAATATATTGAAAATCATATTTTTGTGTTATTCTTAGCCTAATTTAGTTTAAAAGCGTTGAATGCTTTTTCAATTTTGGATCATTAATTTCAATGATTAGAATTATTATTCTGGGGAAAAACAGACTTAGGCGATTGAAATGAATTTTTTTACACCTTGTTTTTGGGTTCGGAGAGACCTACATCAAATGGAACATAAATGTTGAAAAATAATATCTAGTTCCTGTCAAGGCAAAAAAACCTCAGTTGAGTCCCCTTTTAAAGACACATTTTTGCCCCAGAAAGGAATACTTTTTTGCCTTCGTTGAAAGAGCAAACAGAGTTTTTTATAATGTGTAAATTAATGGTTTTAGAGCATGTAAGATAACTTTTCACATGAAAAAAGAAGCACTTGAAATGTGAAATTATTTGTCACAAAAGTAGCAAAATGTAAAACAAAGCAGTATTTTTAACATGTTTAAATTGCTATAAAAAAATCAATGTTACTGTACTGTACTGGTACTAATGCCAAAGCTAGAAAAAAGAACAAATGATGGCTCAGATGTATCTCATGGTGTAAACTTTTTGGAACTAAAAGAACACCAAACAAAAAACAAATTTTGAAGCATTTCTGGCACTTAATGGGCCCTTTAATAAGACCAAAATGTATTTAGCTAATAACTCCAGTATATTGATCGAGGCAAGCAACTTTCAAATCCTGTATAACACTGCCTACTGTGCTTTAATTCTTTTTTTAAAAAAATATTCTTGGAAAATTTTACAAAAATATATTCTGCAAACTCATTGCCCTTAAAGTTAATGTAACTTCAGAATTTAAATTACATACATGTTATTGGTGCTACATTAGTATAGAAAAAATCCCATTGTTATCATAAGTAAATTTCAAATTTGAGGGAGTTTTATCTTCTGACTTCAAGCCAATTTTACAATTTGGTAATTCACACAGAAACCCAATAAATCTTATTATTAATTATTATTAATGGTAGGAATAAGAAAACAATCAAAAAAGGGATGATCTGGTAAGAAGTTTACTAGCAGAATGGCACTTTTCATTTAAAGTTGTTTAAAAATGGTGAAATCATTATCTAAGCTAACACCATAACCAGAGAGACTTTTTTGAACATTAATTTTCATGGTTTACAAAAAAATCTGATTTTAATTATTTAATAATACAAGCCACTATATTATTTGAGAGATATTTGCACTTAATTTCAAAATTGTCATGTTCAATTTATTATGATCATAAGGAAAAAACACAGAAAAATTTTGTTTTATGATATTAGCAAAGTCTTGCTAAGCTTCTTTTGAAAGTAAAACTAAAACTAAAAAAAGGGAAATTGTGTTTGAGTCTTCTATATCCTACTAATGTCCACTGTCAAAAGTGTTGTGGGTAATAGCATGGGAATTGGAGACAACGTCTTAACCTGCCAGTTGTCCAATATACTACTGAGTCAATCCAATTATTTTATTTTAGCAACAAAATATTTGGAAATAGCCGCTTACTTACATTATGTTAGAAAGAATTGTTGTGGATCCACCGATTTGGATATTTCATTAAAGATCTTAAAAGTTTGGTTGTCCACAAATCAAAGTCCCCATTTTGTCCATGTGAGTGGGGCAGATAAAACATAATGACAAGTGCATAAGGAATCAAAGTACTTAAGGGTATTAATGGATGGCAAGTTTTAATATTGAAAAATTGCTCATTAATATTTTTTTTTCACCAACAAAAACCAAGTGATCTTAAATAGTTATGCCAATAAAGCTAATTTTTTTATTCGAGCCCAATCCCTTATCGCTAACAATGTATTATTTTATTACCCTTCCAGATTTTTATCATTTTTTTGATTGGATATTGATCCCCAAAAAGAAATTTATATTACCGAGCCAGACGGGTAATATACACACTAAATTTCCCCTCGGGTATCCACGTTTGCAAACAACATGTGTTGTGGCGTTGCGCATACGGTCGATTTTTAACGCGGTGTAAATTCCGATATACCAAGCACTTTTTAAGTGTCAAATAAAAATATTTATACCTCCTTTTCTCTTGTATGCATTCGTTAGGTACGAAAGCAAATACGTCATCTATTTATGTGACGCCATGTTTGTGGTGAAAGCGTACTCTAAAGGGAAATCTTATTTCGACGTTTCAAATTGAAACAGGGCATGATCTATTTTTTTTAAAATTTCATCTCAAAAAAAAAACTCGGCATGGGGAGGGTAATAAAATTTTATTATTTTTAAGTTTTGGAGTGATATTATGTTGGATATATTACCTGCAAGATAAAATATCACCTCGCCTAACGGCTCGGGTTTTTGATATAAAATCTTGCCAGGGTAAATATATCCCACATATATCGCCTCCAAAACCAAATAACATATAATATTTAGAGAAGATGGACAACCCCCACACCTCAAAGTTTTTGTCCTACATTCTATATTACTTATTAATAAGGGAATTACTTGCTGCATACAGTTTAATTTCTTGGGATATAAAAAGGATTTTGTAAGCATTTGAAAATAATTAGTGTATTACAAATATTTAAAAATGTGCACACATTTGAATACAAATGTACGTTATACAATATTTTTGAACATCAAACCCTACTGTAACTTATATGTGAAAGATAATAATATTGTAGTTACCTGTGGCCTCATTCAGCTAGAAATGGATGGGATAGAAGGTGGCAATCATCTTTCAAAAATGAACAGAAAAAATTGAAGGAAACAGAATGGTAACAATCACAAATTACTTCACATTTTCATTTTCATACAAGTCTAAAATGACACACATGAATAGCTGTTTTACTTGTTTAATGGTAATTAAAAAGGTCCTAATTTTTACACACAAAACTAGTGTCCGCAGCTTGTACAATTTCATTATTTAAAAAAATATTTTTGTCAAGTTCTTGAATACATTATAACCACTTAATTAATTTAATGGTATGCTAAACTAATTCCAATAAGAATAAAATAAGAATTTAAATCAATATATATTTCAATATATTAAATAAAAATAAGTGAGGCATGGATTATATAATAAAGGTCAATATTTGAAGTCAGGAGGATAAAATTCGCTGTCACATTGTAGAATTGCAAAAAACATTAGTGTAGACTTTTAAGTATTTTTTGGAAAAAATCTTTGAGAAAGTTAAATATCCTATTTTAATTGAATTATATTAGACATTGGTACCATATTGCATAACAAAATATAAGCCATGTTTAATGTAAATCTTACTGCAATATGGGCCGGTAAGGGTATACTTATACCTTATTGCATATAAATATTATCTCTCAAATAATATGTAAAAGTTATTGCAACAAGGGCATAAGTAAATAAAAATTGCAAATAAAGGTGTTTTTTACATAATTTATTTTTTGATGTTGTTTAAAAGTTATATTTAGAATATATATTTTCATATTACAAAACCAATTAATGTAATGGGAATATACAGAAACAGAAAATGAGTTAGTTTTTTTTTCCTTCTCCTGCTAAAATTTTTCAAAAATGTAGTTACGCCCTTATGCGCCGTTTTTAAGCCATCGATCTACACATTTAAGGTTGTTCATCCTGGAGTTTAAAGCAAAAATCTGCCATCCGTTTTAAGAGGAGTTGCGTTCACTAAAATTCGGTATATGGTATATTGTGGAGTGAAAAAATTCAACAAAGGGCCATAATTCCTGTTAAATTTGGTCGCGCAGCAAAAATTCCTTCTTTATACCATCTACACATTAAGGTTGTTCATCCCTGGAAGGTTTAAGCAAAATCTGCCATCCGGTTTTAAGAGGAATGTTGTGTTCACAAAATTTCTATATGGTAAATAGTGAAAAAATCACAAAAGGGCCATAATCTGTTTTATTTGGTCGCAGCAAAAATTCCTTCCTTTACTACCATCTACACATTAAGGTTGATCATCCCTGGAAGTTTAAGCAAAATCTTTCCATCCGGTTTAAGAGGAGTTGCGTTCACAAATTTCTACATAGTATATATTAGTGAAAAAAATCAACAAAAGGCCATAATTCTGTAAATTTGGTCGCAGCAAAATTCATTCCTTTACTACCATCTACACATTAAGATTGTTCATCCCTGGAAGTTTAAGCAAAATCTGCCATCCGGTTTAAGAGGAGTTGCGTTCACAAGATTTCGGGACGTACGGACAGACGGACGGACGGACGGACAGACGTACGGACGGACAGACGGACGGACAAGTGCAACGCTATATGCTCCCACTTTGTGGGGGCATAAAAAGTCCACACCAGTACCAAAAAGTCCACACCAGTTCCAAAAAGTCCATACCAGTACCAAAAAGTCCACGCCAGTACCTATAATTTCACACCAGTACCAATTAGTCCACGCCAGTACCAATTAGTTCACATCAGCACCAATAAGTCTTCACCAGAAACAAAAGGTTCACACCAGTACCAATAAGTCCACACCAGTACTAATAAGTTCACACCAGTACCAATAAGTTCACACCAGTACCAATAATTTCACAGCATTACTAATAACTTCAATGTAGTATCGATAAGTTCACAGCAGTACCGAGAAGTCCACACCAGTACCAATAAGTTTTAACCGGTACATATAAGTTCACACCAGTACCAATAATTCACAAGCAGTACCGATAAATCCACAACAGACCAATACGTTTCACAGCAGTACCACTAAGTCCACACCTGTACCCATAAATCCACACAAGTACCAAAACTTAACACCATACCAAATATGTTCACACTAGTACCAATAAGTTCACAGCAGTACCATTTAGTCCACCAGTACCAAATAAGTTCACACCATAACCAATAAGTTCACACGAGTACCAATAAGTTCATAGCAGTACCGATAAATCCACTCCAGTACCAAAAGATCTACACCAGTACCAATAAGTCCACACCAGAAACCAATAAGTTAACACAAGTACCAATAAGTTGCCACTTGGTACTTATAATGCCACACCAGTATTAATAAATCCACACCAGTACCAAAAAGTCCAGGAAGATGTATAACTATATGTACCATCAGTACCAATAAGTTCACACCAGTACCAATAAGTTCACAGCAGTACCGATAAATCCACACCAGTACCAAAAAGTTCACACCAGTACCAATAATTTTACACCGGTTACAATAAGTTCACAGCAGTACCAAAAGTCCACACTAGTGCCGATAAATCCACTTCAGTACCAATAAGTTTACACCAGTACCAATAAGTTCACACCAGTACCAATAAGTTCACACCAGTACCCAAAAGTCCACACTAGTACCAAAAAGTCCACACCAGTTCCAAAAAGTCCACACCAGTACCGAAAAGTCCACGCCAGTACCTATCATTTCACACCAGTACCAATTAGTCCACGCCAGTACCAATTATATCACACCAGCACCGATAAGTCTTCACCAGAAACAAAAGGTTCACACCAGTACCAATAAGTCCACACCAGTACTAATAAGTTCACACCAGTACCAATAAGTTCACACCAGTACCAATAATTTCACAGCATTACTAATAACTTCACTGTAGTATCGATAAGTTCACAGCAGTACCGAGAAGTCCACACCAGTACCAATAAGTTTAAACCGGTACATATAAGTTCACACCAGTACCAATAAGTTCACAGCAGTACCGATAAATCTACACCAGTACCAATACGTTCACAGCAGTACCCATAAATCCACACAAGTACCAATAACTTAACACCAGTACCAATGTGTTCACACGAGTACCAATAAGTTCACACCAGTACCAATAAGTCCACACCATTACCAATAAGTTCACACCAGTACCAATAAATACACACCAAGACGAATAAGTCTAGATCAGTACCAATAAGTTCACACCAGTACCAATAAGTTCACAGCAGTACCGATAAATCCACACCAGTACCAAAAAGTTCACACCAGTACCAATAATTTTACACCGGTACCAATAAGTTCACAGCAGTACCAAAAGTCCACACTAGTGCCGATAAATCCACTTCAGTACCAATAAGTTTACACCAGTACCAATAAGTTCACACCAGTACCAAAAGTCCACACTAGTGCCGATAAATCCACTTCAGTACCAATATGTTCACACCATAACCAATAAGTTCACACCAGTACCAATAAGTTCATAGCAGTACCGATAAATCCACTCCAGTACCAAAAGATCTACACCAGTACCAATAAGTCCACACCAGAAACCAATAAGTTAACACAAGTACCAATAAGTTGCCACTTGTACTTATAATGCCACACCAGTATTAATAAATCCACACCAGTACCAAAAAGTCCAGGAAGATGTATAACTATATGTACCATCAGTACCAATAAGTTCACACCAGTACCAATAAGTTCACAGCAGTACCGATAAATCCACACCAGTACCAATAAGTTCACACCAGTACCAATAATTTCACAGCATTACTAATAACTTCAATGTAGTATCGATAAGTTCACAGCAGAACCGAGAAGTCCACACCAGTACCAATCAGTTTTAACCGGTACATATAAGTTCACACCAGTACCAATAAGTTCACAGCAGTACCGATAAATCCACACCAGTACCAATACGTTCACAGCAGTACCACTAAGTCCACACCTGTACCCATAAATCCACACAAGTACCAATAACTTAACACCAGTACCAATATGTTCACACTAGTACCAATAAGTTCACAGCAGTACCATTTAGTCCCACCAGTACCAATAAGTTCACACCAGTACCAATAAGTCCACACCATTACCAATAAGTTCACACCAGTACCAATAAATCCGCACCAAGACGAATAAGTCCAGATCAGTACCAATAAGTTCACACCAGTACCAATAAGTTCACATCAGTACCGATAAATCCACACCAGTACCAAAAAGTTCACACCAGTACCAATAATTTTACACCGGTACCAATAAGTTCACAGCAGTACCAAAAGTCCACACTAGTGCTGATAAATCCACTTCAGTACCAATAAGTTTACACCAGTACCAATAAGTTCACACCAGTACCAAAAGTCCACACTAGTGCCGATAAATCCACTTCAGTACCAATATGTTCACACCATAACCAATAAGTTCACACCAGTACCAATAAGTTCATAGCAGTACCGATAAATCCACTCCAGTACCAAAAGATCTACACCAGTACCAATAAGTCCACACCAGAAACCAATAAGTTAACACAAGTACCAATAAGTTGCCACTTGTACTTATAATGCCACACCAGTATTAATAAATCCACACCAGTACCAAAAAGTCCAGGAAGATGTATAACTATATGTGCCATCAGTACCAATAAGTTCACACCAGTACCAATAAGTTCACAGCAGTACCGATAAATCCACACCAGTACCAAAAAGTTCACACCAGTACCAATAATTTTACACCGGTACCAATAAGTTCACAGCAGTACCAAAAGTCCACACTAGTGCCGAAAAATCCACTTCAGTACCAATAAGTTTACACCAGTACCAATAAGTTCACACCAGTACCAATAAGTTCACACCAGTACCCAAAAGTCCACACTAGTACCAAAAAGTCCACACCAGTTCCAAAAACTCCACACCAGTACCGAAAAGTCCACGCCAGTACCTATAATTTCACACCAGTACCAATTAGTCCACGCCAGTACCAATTATATCACACCAGCACCGATAAGTCTTCACCAGAAACAAAAGGTTCACACCAGTACCAATAAGTCCTCACCAGTACTAATAAGTTCACACCAGTACCAATAAGTTCACACCAGTACCAATAATTTCACAGCATTACTAATAACTTCACTGTAGTATCGATAAGTTCACAGCAGTACCGAGAAGTCCACACCAGTACCAATAAGTTTCCACCGGTACATATAAGTTCATACCAGTACCAATAAGTTCACAGCAGTACCGATAAATCCACACCAGTACCAATACGTTCACAGCAGTACCCATAAATCCACACAAGTACCAATAACTTAACACCAGTACCAATGTGTTCACACGAGTACCAATAAGTTCACACCAGTACCAATAAGTCCACACCATTACCAATAAGTTCACACCAGTACCAATAAATACACACCAAGACGAATAAGTCCAGATCAGTACCAATAAGTTCACACCAGTACCAATAAGTTCACAGCAGTACCGATAAATCCACACCAGTACCAAAAAGTTCACACCAGTCCCAATAATTTTACACCGGTACCAATAAGTTCACAGCAGTACCAAAAGTCCACACTAGTGCCGATAAATCCACTTCAGTGCCAATAAGTTTACACCAGTACCAATAAGTTCACACCAGTACCAAAAGTCCACACTAGTGCCGATAAATCCACTTCAGTACCAATATGTTCACACCATTACCAATAAGTTCACACCAGTACCAATAAGTTCATAGCAGTACCGATAAATCCACTCCAGTACCAAAAGATCTACACCAGTACCAATAAGTCCACACCAGAAACCAATAAGTTAACACAAGTACCAATAAGTTGCCACTTGTACTTATAATGCCACACCAGTATTAATAAATCCACACCAGTACCAAAAAGTCCAGGAAGATGTATAACTATATGTAACGGCACGAATTGTGCATGCTTTCAGTAAAAATTCGACTTCATGGGAAGGATTTTAGCATTAGAACAAATATATGTATGGTAAAATATTTTATTTAGGAATGTACATCTTAATGCAAGCATTAAGTTAAAACTTGTGTTAGAATCATGATGAAAATAAATATGAAGTGACGGGTATGATAAATTCATTAACAGCAGGAGTGATCGTTAGTGTAACAGTTAAGTCTTCAGACTCGTAATGATGGACTCCTATATAAAAAAAAATAACATATGTCTCTCAGGGTGACTGTGCACCCGCATTTATTATAATATGCATTATTTATATGTGCTAAATATGTATTTATTACCTTGAGAGACATGTTATTTGTTTATTAGAACGAACCAATATTTTAGCAGAACAGTCAGGGGACAGAACTAGAACTATATATAGATTAATCGCTCCTGACAGGATGATAGATCGAAATAACATTATGTGACGTACCATAAATCTATATAGTAAAGCATTTAGTCAGGTATAATGAAAATGATTATCTTCCTTCGTCCGGGGAAGGATCACTTATTTCTGAAATCTACACTATACTTACTATGTAGTAGGATAGATATTTCGGGAAGTATCCAGGATAATGTTATATTAGAACAATTTCTGGCACAGGTCTTGTGTATGTGCATTGTAATTATGCCTAAGTTAATGATGTTAATCTGTATATATATATCAGGTACAAATATACAATAAACTACATTGTATTATAAATAGTATGAAACTAAACTAAGCAAACTTACCTTAGTGACATCAATTGTAATATCAGTACAAATAGTTTTCCCGCCTTGCTCCAAACTCGGAAATCTAAGTCTAATGGCTACTTATTTGTCTAACATCGCTGATTCAGAAATCATGGTCATTTGGGATTAGAAGTCGGTCACTTGCGATATTCGCTATTGCTGGTTAGTTATCCGGGAAACCCGGTTAGCTTGACCGACCACTGAGATAAGCCCTTAAGAAATGTGTTAAAACCGACGTAAAGACCAGGGGAAATAACATACACACATATATTTCTCTGATTTTTCTCTGATGACATGCTCATAGTTATATTTTGAAGCTTAAAAGGTGACTCGTGCGAGGATATTTATTCATTGAAAACATAAACAAAATAATTGACTTTAGTGTCTGTTTTACGCGGGAAACGCTACACGCATGCGCGCGAAGATTTTCTTATCGGCCGGAAACAGCGCTTAGAGTGTAAAGGAAACACTTTGCAAACTTACTGCCTTTTTTAT
>NW_026852235.1:0-24472 GCF_026571515.1 Ruditapes philippinarum | reverse complement strand
ATGCAATGCATGTCTAAGGCCATCCTTAAAAAAATGTTTGTTTGCAGTAACGCGACCGACTCACAAAATTTGCCCCTACTCAAAATTTTTTTTCATGGTCTGGATAAAAAAAATTTTTTTTTGAATCAGAAAATTATGCCTTGTGCTTTGTTTTCGTTCTTTTAAAGGTTAATAGAAGAAATAAAATGAGGTCTTATTAAATTAGAATTCAGTTATCAATTTATTAATTGTTACCAGATTATCAAAGCATATATAGTCCAGCATTTTGAAATTCCATGTTTATTTGGGAGTACAGTTCAATAAAAAAAAAAAATCGACCTACCTACCCACCTTGAAAATTCTGGGTTGGGTTACTGCAAACAAACATTTTTTTAAGTATGGCCTAAGTACTAACATTGCCTGCATGAACCAATTCATGTTGATTTTTATCCTATCATGCACACAGAAATTAATACATGTACAGTAGAACTTCTATGAGTCGAACTTTGATTAGTCGATTTTCTCCATGTGTCAAAGTAAAATGTAAGCCCTGAAGCTGCACAGATGATTTCCACAAGTGTAAATTACACAGTGTTATGTTCTAAAAGTCTTTGTATGCGTTTAAATATATGATATTAAAGTGCTTTAATTGTTACCATTAAAATTGCCGTAGTAGTATAATTTGAAAGGGGCTGTTTGAAAGTTAACAGTAAGAACTATTTTCATTTGAGAACTTCCGTGACCTGGTGTCAGGATATATTTATACTATAAACTGGTTAAGTTCTTGTTATACCTTTTGTAACTTGCTTGTAAGTGTAAACGGATCAAAATTTTTATTTTTAAATTGAGGCAGAGTCAAAATCCTGATGTATAGAAGTTTTTCACCCAAGTCCCTTCAACTTCAAATTACCAAAGTTCTACTGTACTTTAAAATTCCTTAAACACCACATCAACTTTGTACTTGACTGTCAAAATTTTTACTTACATTTCCTTCTTTTGTTTTAATTATAATCAACAGTCTCCTCTATCACATCTATTTTTCTTGACTGAGTCAACAGGCTTAGACCCTGAAATTTAAAGCAAGTATTTCTAAACTATTGTACTAAAATCTGATTCCAACAAACTAATTTAATTTTTAATTGTGTTATTTATTTTAGGAAAATAATAATAAGGGCTGGGTAAATAAATACAGATAAATGCTAAACCTGCTCAATTTCTAAAATGGACTTTGTCTAGTATTATGCGCTGAATTTATAGGTTCTACTGAAGGTGGATTGAATCTCAACACAATGTTCCGTTTTATATTTTAATGTTAATCTTTCTTAGTGGAATACCACAAATAATATTTAACATATACACAGGTTATCCTTATGTTAACAAATAGATATTAAAAAACAGTAACAAATATTTCTAGTGGAAAGCCACAATGTTATCACTTGGAAATCCAAAATCTAACTATCTAAATTTTTCTACATGTATCTTTACAATATTTCTAAATAGGATTTTGTTTTAAACTGACCAATAGAATTTTAACATTTTTGTGTCTTAAATAACAAAATGACCAATCAGGTTTCACTACATATAAAGGTAACATAGCAACATAGAATTTATAACAACAATCATCACCTGGACATTTTATCAGTAATAAGGTTTAACAACTTATTAAGTACAGACGGCTAAATTGACATTATCACCTAAATATAATAAAACTTTTAGCACAGTTGATTGGACAAAGAGGAAAAGCCATATTTAATCTTCCGGTTACATAATTATTAATTTGACATCTGTTATTAAAACATATAATATTTGTAACTTAACATATTTGAAATTTCACACATTGTTCTGAAAATTTGACCTTTTAGAAAATGATTATATTTATAAATCTTTGTGTTTAAAAGAAAATCATCATGCATATTTATTCATTTATTTTTTTTAAAGAATTTTATCATTTTTCTGCTGCACAACACTTCTCCCTCCTTTAAGATTATTTCACTCCTGTGAAATGAAACATAACTATGTATGTAACAAAAATAAATATTATTAAAAGAATACTGTTTACGTAAGATATTCAGTCACAGAAATACATTGTGAACGTAAAGCACCGATTTTGCTAAAAAGCATAAGTACCATCCACTTATAATATATCCTATTTACTGTTTCATTATAAACAATACATTTTTAATAACGTCTACTTCTGTTATACTGCCCCCTCTATCCTTGCTGTCTTCCATGATTTTTCAAAATAAGAGCCACATTTTCTGATTTTAAACCGTGAATTGTTTTATTCATTGAATCATTTAAAGATTGTATCTTCTGAAATTCTGCTTTAGAAACGTTACTCACAGAGTTGTTTGTTAAAATATACTGAAAGAAGGCATCGTATTCGTTATAGAATGGTAACATGTTTTCTGCTGTCTTACGTCTGATAAAAATTGTCATACGTTCTAGATCCCGTTGTTTAGATATACTTGACTTGACTGCTTGATGTTGGCAAACTCGTGCAAAATGTCCAATTCTCTTACATTTGTTGCATCTTGCCATTTTTGCACAACACTTCTCCTTACTGTGATAATGTTTAAGTCCACATTGTCCACATGGTTTTTCACTTCTAAATGGTATTCCATTTATGAAACTCATTGTTGTTTTTCTTGGGGAATTGAATTTGTAGCCTCGCTTGCTAAATTGAGAGGTTGGGAAAGACACTGATTCCCACCAAGTATTATGCGCTGAATTTATAGTTCTACTGAAGGTGGATTGAATTTCAACACAATGTTCCGTTTTATATTTTAATGTTTCTTTCTTAGTGGAATACCACAAATGATATATAACATATACACAGGTTATCCTTATGTTAACAAATAGATATTAAAAAACAGTAACAAATATTTCTAGTGGAAAGCCACAATGTTATCACTTGGAAATCCAAAATCTAACTATCTAAATTTTTTCTACATGTATCTTTACAACATTTCTAAATAGGATTTCGTTTTAAACTGACCAATAGAATTTTAACATTTTTGTGTCTTAAATAACAAAATGACCAATCAGGTTTCACTACATATAAAGGTAACATAGCAACATAGAATTTATAACAACAATCATCACCTGGACATTTTATCAGTAATAAGGTTTAACAACTTATTAAGTACAGACGGCTAAATTGACATTATCACCTAAATATAATAAAACTTTTAGCACAGTTGATTGGACAAAGAGGAAAAGCCATATTTAATCTTCCGGTTACATAATTATTAATTTGACATCTGTTATTAAAACATATAATATTTGTAACTTAACATATTTGAAATTTCACACATTGTTCTGAAAATTTGACCTTTTAGAAAATGATTATATTTATAAATCTTTGTGTTTAAAGGAAAATCATCATGCATATTTATTCATTTATTTTTTTTAAAGAATTTTATCATTTTTCTGCTGCACAACACTAGCTTTCAATTTTGGGATTTAATGTTTGTCAGCTAACAATAAAGCCTGTCTGTTTACTGGTAGTATTTTAAGGTCAGTCACCTTCGGATCCACTAAACCAGCAGATTGCTATACTGAGTGGAAAAAAATACAAAATTCCACACCCCTGGATTTTGCTTTTTAAGTAATATTAAAGTATTAATTCATTTACTTTTCATTAAACTTTTTAAGCCTCTGTATGTATTTCATAGAAATTAGATGGAAATATCTATCAATGGTTCATTAAGAGGATTTCATCAAGTCGAGAGGTATGAAAATAAATATTTCACAAGTGGCAATAGCAACTAGTGAAATATGATAATTTTCATACTACAAGATGAAAATAAATCCTGTATTAATAGAAAAAAAACTTGCTCAATTTCTATTTATTTTAATTTATTATATATACTTAATTTTTCTCTTTTTTTAACTTCATGAATAGGAAAAATTCCCTTTTAATTTTGTGTAGTGGCTCAGATATAAGAAGAAAGTAGTCCAGCAAGACACCAGCAAAATTATTGTGAACAATTATGGCAAGTATTTACAAAATTCCTTCATAGATAAGAAAGTTATGGACCGGACACGACATATACCCTAAAATAGACAATGTTGACCTTGAATGAGCAAGTGCGACCTTGACCCTAGGTCTGGTTGTTGCGCATGACACACCGTCTTATTATAACAAACATTTGTGCCAAGTTATTTCAAATTCCTTTGATAAATGACAAAGTTATGGACCGGACACGAAATATACCCTGTAACAGACTATGTTAATATTTGACCTCCAAGTGTGACCTTGACCTTGAAGGTAGGTGACCGGGTTTTGCGCATGACACATCGTCTGATTATTGTGAACAATTATGGCAAGTATTTACAAAATCCCTTCATAGATTTATAAGAAAGTAATGGACCGGACACGACATATAGTATGATATACCCTCAAATAGACAATGTTGACCTCGAATGAGCAAGTGCGACCTTAACCCTGGAGGTAGGGGTCTGGTTGTTGCGCATGACACATCGTCTTATTATAATTAACATTTGTGCCAAGTTATTTCAAATTCTTTTCATAAATGACAAAGTTATGGTCCAGACACGAAAGTGTGACGGACGGACAGACAGACGGAGCCTATTTCTATATCCCCTTTTAATCTTCGAAAAGGCGGAGGACAATTACAGTTACCTCAGAGAACTTTAAAAATAAACAATGCCTGGGGAATTCTAGTTTGAATGCCCATGTCCAATAATTGACACCCTATTCCTGATCAATAAATTATTTTGAACAATATATTTGCAGACAACACGGAAGAGAAAAGGTTCGTTGGAAGTTCTATTTCTTTGGTAAAATCAACTCAACATCTCTTAGTCTTACTCACAGGTGCTTGAAACAAACTTTTTAAAGTTTTATATGGGCTATATAGATCTAAAATAATAAGATATCTTAATATACATATACAGACCGATTATGTAAAATATTTGATTATGTGACTAGCGCCTGTGGTAAAGTAAAAGAGCAACATCGAAAACATGGCTATGCTGGACAGGTATCTAACATTGATCTGTCAAAGTTTTGTACGATCCGTAGACAGATTTTTATCTTATTTGTTAAAAAAGAAAAAGTGCGATTTGGGCCTCCAGAATATTTAAATGGTACGTAATGGTACGTAATCTCCAAAAATGGTGCGTAAAATCCAGGTACGTTTCCTCCATGACCACGAAACCATTAGTATTTGTTGACATAAAAATAATAAACTCACCAAAAACTACGTTTTCGTTCTTCCCTAACTCTAATTATGTTAATGATAAGAAACAATGCTTACCTTCGGCCTTCCTCATCATAAAAACTCCTTTTGAAGTTTATTATATATCCGACACAAAAGCTTTTTTTCTACCATCTACCGAGAATGCCCTGTCCTGCTAATAATGTGGCAATGGCACTTAATGACGCAAAAAAGTGGACGACTTCATTTTTCGCGCACTTGAAGGGGTGTTCGGTCTAATTACAATATGTTTACAAACGTTTAAATGATATTTCTTATAAATCAACATTTCAATTATTCATAACCGATAGATAAGATAATTTAATTCTTCTATAAAAGAATAGTACTGTCACGAAAATTGTGTCTTGCATACCGAGTACCTGACTCCCCCGTGTAAGCGTATCGGCTTGACCGTCGCCGCCGAAACTCTTTGAACTGCCTGTGTAGTTTAACAAGGTTAGCTTTTAAAAAAGCTAGTAGCGACTCGCTTCGTAATTTTTTTTCCAGGGGTGCGTTTAAATGTAAAAATGATAGTTCTGTTAGCTGAAGAGACTTCAGCGAACATCAAAATAAAAGTGAAATAAAGTTATAGAAGCCAGTTCTCTAAGTTTAACAAAGAGGAATATGAGTATATATGAAGATGCATGTAAACAGATAGAATGAAGTCCCTATGTCTATGCACATTTACTGTATGGCCTGTTGACCTTGACCAAATAAATCTTAGATAGGTAGAGTTCATAAAGATGTCTCTTTATACGAAATTAAGTTGTAAAATGTTTAGTATTGGAATGAGTGACAGACACAAGTCCTAAAGTAAACACAAGTTGTCAGAAAAGCCGGGATCCCATTAAAAAACAAATATAGGGATCCCGGATTTTGACCAGTCTAAGATGTTTTTCAGATAAGCCGTGATCCTATTAAAACATATAGGGATCCTGGGAATTGATCAGTTCAAGAATATATTTTTCAGAAAAGCTGGGATCGTATTAAAATATAAAGAGATCCCAGGCATTGGCCAGTTCAAGAAATATAGTTTTCAGAAAAGCTGGGATCGCATATTAAACCATAAAGGGATCCCGGGATTTGACCAATTCAAGAATGTATTCTTTGATTTTTCCAATAAATTAGGCATATAATTATAAGTATTGGGATTTCCGCATTTTAAGTTTGTTAATAAATACCTCTAAATATATTTATATCCTAAGTTTGATTAATTTAACGTTCATTACATACAATAAAAAAACTTAACGTTTAATGTCCTTTCATTACGACAATAATCAATACAAATATAGTTTAATCGTTTTTCCTCTATATCTTATACGATCCCGGATCCCGGCCAGTCCGGGCCTCCCGGACCCCGGTCAGTAAATATATACACTAAATACAGATAAAGGATAAAATGACCGGAAAAAAAGGAAAAAGAAAAAAAATGCACAGAACCAGATGTACACTTATGTTAATTAACCAAACGAAAACTTACTACAGAGGAACAGGTGAGATCGCTAAAACAAAAGTCAGTGTAAATATGATTTTTTGAAAAGAATTCATGAAAACAAACATTTTAATCATCATTATATCTTTGCGCTCAAAATAATACTTGCTGCTTTTTAAAAATGGCGTGAAAATTGAAGGTTTTTTGACGCTATGTAAGATAAAATTTGATTGGCTAAATAATTTTGGATCCTAGCCCTGATAAATAAATTTTGTAGAAAGCTGGAAGCCAAGCTTCGATTAAATTTTTGGATGGTTTCGGAGTTTTAGGTTGTTTTTCAGTAAAATCCTAACGTAATACCGGCTCGCCGTGGCGAGCCGGCATTACACGCAAAGCTGCGGTTAAACTGGTAAAATAGACGCGATGGTTAGAATCGCTGTCATTTATACATGCGGGTTGTTTCTTCAAGACTTGGTGAGTAATTTTGCATCTAATAACTTGTTAAATGAAATTGATTACAAGCATGCTTTTAAATACCATCTAGAATAAATAAAATATGGATTTATGAAACCTTCAGTGGACCCGTTTTAAACGGAATACATTATTTATATCTTAAAACTTAACAAATTGTACTGTCGATTCTAACCATTAAAGTGAATTGGTCTACTTTTTTCCCCAGACAAATGTACCATTTGATGTACTGGGATCCTACATGTTTACCGGACAATCAGTTTACCGGACAAAAGCTAATCCTGCTGAATAGTATTTAATTTTTGCTTGGATTCAAAAATCATCCGGTCTGAATCGTACACACACTTTCTATTTCAAAGTAAATAACAACAAAACCACTCTCAGGTCAATATGGTTGATGCAGTTCTTTATTTACTACCATGATCTTTTGTTTATTAGTTCTTTTATGACCTGGTCATGCGGGGGAATAATGTATTCTGCGCATGTCCGAATAAAGAGGCCCTTAATGGGTTATTTTAGATAGGTTTTACTTTTAATTCTTCTCCACGTTATCTCAGGAGACAACCGTAACATATTTTACGATAAAAAGTAATTTTAAATTTAGTCCAAAAAGTATTTCGTTGTTGTCTTTTACAAAGAAATGTACATTAAAAACATATAAGGAAACGGGTTACGCCCATGGGAGGAATCTTTACATGAAATGTAAATGAAATAGATTTTATGGCTTTTGTAACATGCTACATGATGACCGATAGGAAATTGTATGACAAAGAACATAATTCCATTTAAATATCAAAATGTTTTAACGTTTAAGATTTATTAAGAATCAGTACGTTAATTGAGTTAATAGTGTTGATTTCAATTAAACCCCATATGTTGGCCTTTTCGTAACAAGCATGGCTGCAGTGTCTTGTTTTAATGGCATGCTGTTTTTTCAATATTTTAACCTTGCCTTTGAATAGTTGTAGTTTCCGTGCTGATTATTTAAAGATTAATTTCAATTCAGGACTTAAAAACATTTGAAATACAATGTCCGGTAAATTGAGCTGTCTACACGATTTTTTCTCTCTTAAAATGCCCGACTTTAAAGACACATTTCTACGGTAAAATATTTAATGTCATGTTTGTTAAAGTAATGTTTACTTGTATAAAGAACCCAAAATTATTTGGGTAAAATTCCATTCTTTTTTATTGTTTTAAATAAAAGTTAGAGCGAAAAAACATAACATTTTGTCCGGTGTTATGCAGGATCCCAGTACTGGTTTAGACCACTGATCTTTGATCATTCACACACTTCGTTTTTTCAGAATAAGTATTCAAATTGTAAAAAATAGCCCAAAATGAAAATCATTTAAACACTTTTCACTCAAATCGGGCTAAGAAAAGCATAATAAAAGATTTTCAATTTATTTCAAAGTATATTTCTTAATTATCTTTGCATATATTTCTGTTTAAAGTGCCCCAGCTCATTTATTTAAGACATTTAAATGTATTTTTTTTATTGGCTTTTAAACCTCAGTGAAGTCCCTTTAATATTCAAATGGAAACAACAAGAAAAGGAAGTAATATTACAGATTTTGTTACTGTTAGAGATCTACATAATTTCTGTTGATAGTAATATAATATTGTATACGGCTTTTTAAATAACATTTGATTACTTTATCATTTTTACTCTTTTTTTTTGTAAAATTGAATATTTCTATCAATGTACATGTAATATCATTTTTAGTTTTTATGTTGAAAATGGTAGAAATGAGAATATTTTACTGATATTATTATAATAACCAGGTAATTTTACTGAAAAACTAAATGGACTGGAGTAAATATTTTAACTAATTATACAAATAAGTTGATCTACATTTTTAAATGAATAAAGTATGGATAGTTTCTGATAATTTTAGAGAATTGGAATCTATGCGCTTGAAATTTAGGTTATAGGTATAATGATGTAAGTTATGTACATGTATAAATAAAAAAAGTTCTGTTCTGATAATAAAAAGTTGGTCCTTTACTTTTTGAATTACAATGATTTAGTAACCCTTAATTCTCAAACTGCTATTGACAATGACATATTAGCTATGATGAAAAAATGTTTTTTTCTTGAGGTATTGAGCTGTATATGCATATTAAACAATTTGGCTTGTATTTTATGACTTTCCCAAAAGTCCATGGTATAAGTTGCCAAAGGGTGATATACAAGCACCCAGTCAATTAAATAAACACTGACCAGCCAATAAACAACTTCACACTCTAAACCATATAATATTAAAACATCAACATTTAAGTGCAAAAAGGAAGACTGTGTATTTTAAGTTTCAGAGTACACCTAATTAGCAATGAAAATAAAAATATGTTTTTCTTGTGAATTGAAAGCAAATTTAAAGTGTTTAATTAAAGTGCCTCTAGTTAGAAAATTATATATATATTTAATAAAAACAGAAAAACATAATTATATCACTGATGTAATTCAGATCCGTGATTATACCCAGCAAACATTTTATATCGGCCCGACATCGGCCCGATATTGGGTTCTATATCGGCCCGACATCGGCTGCCGATATCGGCCCGATGTCGGATGTGCAACTCGGCTACACATCGGGCCGATATCGGCAACCGATATCAGCTGCCGATATTGTGCCGACATTCACAGGTTATCGCTTTTTCTCGCTAAAACTCCCTTTTCTTGATAGTTAAACCTCAATGCAAATAAGATAGGGGCAAAAGAAAAACAGAAGAATGCATCGATTTCAACAAATTTATTTAAACCAATAAATTTAAGGCTACTTTTGAGCTCATGAGATCATTCTATAAAGAATTATAGAGACTATGGAATTTACATACACGATCGCTGTATTCTCTATTTCACTGTCAGTAAACAATTTACATGGTAAAATCTAGATTACTTATATAAAACACAATGTTCTGTTCATTCAAATGCACAATTAATAGAATATATGAGGAAATTCATATTCATCTGTTGCTAAACAATTTCTTCTTAAGAGGATGTAATTAAAAAAGTAACCCATAATGTATGGTTAAGATATAAAAAGATTGTAGTAAACTAATCAAATTTACTGGAAATTGTAGAATACAGAGTGTTGTAAGAACTTGCATCCGCTTTACTACAGCAATGTTATTAAATATTAGTTGTCCTTAAATGTTCAGGAACTATACAAACAAATAATATATACAGTTACTTTATGTGAAAACGACTAGAACTCACATACATGTAAAATGTTATATAACTCAGTCATAATTACTATTAAAATACCAATGTCCCAAGTCACAATAAAAAAAAAATTAACAAAATATAAGAGAACTATAATAGGGCTTATTTTGCAACACATTGTTTCTGACTAGAAGGAATTCATGTTTCTGTTAAAAACAACACAAAAATATAAATGCAGATATACATCTTTACCAACATAAAATGACTAGGTAATACTGTGACTACGTAATACTGTGACTAGGTAATACTGTAACAACTTTCTACAAAAACGACTTGGATTGCAGCACATCACAACCATATTAAATTCACATATTTAAAAATCACAATAGCAATAAACAACCTTATAATAACCTGCAGTTTTTAAATTGAAATAAAGATATGCAAATCTCTTTCCAGACTATTAGCTATCATTAAATGTTTAATAGATTAATACATATCTGACAACAAAAACAATACAGTCAATAAAAGTTTAAACAAAAGTAAATGAAAATGTACAACATGTAAAACACATCATTAAATATGTAAAATCACAGAACTAAGGCTATTTAGTTTAGCAATTATGCATGGTTAGAAAACAACAAATTTATGTAAATGGCTAGAGTATTTGAATAATATATTACTGATAATAATAAATAAAATATAATGATTGAGGTACAGTAAAAATCATATAAGATTTATGCATGCATTCAATATTGATAACCATAGAAGAGTATTCTGCTAGCAAAAAAAACAAAACAAGGTGATTGCAAATGTTAATCCCCAAAGTCATTTAGAGAGTAGTTTATTTTTGCGTCATTTCAGATGTGTGAAAGATGGATGAAAGTTGAAAATTTTGAAAATCCTAAACAGCACTTAGACAAGCAGTTTCAAAAGAAACTAATAAGGAAAATATGGAATTTTCTATGCGTCAATTCAGGACTAATCCTGAAAACTTTCACCCATGGATGATGATGGTCTTTTGCGCTTCTTACGCCCCCCGTCCCTGTCACTCGCCATCCTAAACCATTCTCTGCAACCAAGTTCCACCTCGACTGCTGTGCACTTCTTGCACTTCATAACTGCTTCTGAAATAAAAATGAGAGCAAATAAAACAACGAGTTAATCATTTAACGCATGCCTCCACGTTTTTATGGGGTGGGCAGGGTGCTATGCATCATGTCTGCATTCTAACACAAAATTTTGACTATAATATGCCTATTAAATTACTTAAATTTTCCGCAGTGATAAATTATAAACTTCTATTCTACATAAAAAACGTTCAGTTTTATATATGTACTATCTAGAGTGTGTGTATGGTCTGTCCCACTGTATGCGACTTAAGTACTGTTATAAACACATGTTCTACTAATTGACCATTTAATCAAGGAGCATTTGCTTACTTGTCACTGCCTGGGCCAGCTTGAGTTTTCCAAAGGCTCTTTTGCCCTTCTTTCCAAACCAGTTGAACTGGACTGCCAACTGGTTTGTCAAGCATTGCCTCATTACCCGCCTCACCATGTCTGTCGTAGAGACCCCGCCTTGCACTGATAGATACGAAACCTGCAATAAAATTTCCAACAAAATATTTAATCGATAGCAATTTATCATTTATTCACTCTAGCCATATTTAACATTTTCAACTCAATAAAAATAGAGTTTTTCTTAAATTTAGTCTTAGTATTTGACTTTGGTGATTGCATACTTTGTAAGTAACAAACATCCTTCATCATATATAATCAGGAATTAAACTCAGTGTCTTAGATTTAAGCTTTTATTTTGACAAGATATAAAAATATGTCCTTTATACCAGTTCTTATTAAAAGTGCTGTACAGCATGTATGGAAACTTACTTAAAGTTGCATTTGAAAGGATATCTTTTATTAACAAAATAAATGTCACAAGAAAAAAACTTTTTTATAGTTTGAATCGAGGCAATATCAATCATCGAGCACTCTAAAGCAAAAACTATGATTTATGTACACAAATACACTTCTTCAACACAGCTAAAAAACATGCATCAATAGCTACTGAATATCTGCTAATCTGGATTCCTTTAGTCCTTTAAAATAATAACTCACCAAGCCATTAAAACATTCTCCCTCCTCTAGTTCCGCCTCAAGGGCCTCTAGCTCCTCGCTGGTGGATGCAGGTAAGTTGAGGTTTTCGGGTTTCTCTGACGACCTTACACCCTCCACCTTGGCCATCTTCGAAACAATGCCCAGCACCTGGTTCATGGTTTCCAGGAGCTCAACCTGACGTCTGGACATGGCTTCCATTAGTGTAAACATTCTGATATCCTGAGCTAAAAAGTAAAAAATGTAGGACACTGAATAGCATATACATTTGATAGCACCATAATTGTAAGGATTAGTTTATTTAAATAGTTTATGCAAATATTTTTTTAGATTAGCTAGTTTTCAACAGTGTTTCAGTTATTAAGGATGTTAACAATCTTATAATGAAAATAATATAAAATATTTGTCATTATTCACTGAAATTTGATATTTAAAATATTTGTCATTATATATTCAGATTATTATTCACTGCGTATTAGAGTTTTACATTTTCAAGAAACTAAAAATTATACCTTCATCATATCTTTTACTTATGGACCAGTATATATTTTATTAATAAATAACTCTTCATGGGAAAAGTGAAATTCTTAGCAATATACAGTATAGTCTTGGTACATGGCGTTTCTGTAATATCGACCAGCAAACAAATAGTATAAATAGCTTGTTTAAGTTTTCAGCATAAGAAAATACACATACCCGCTTCAGAACGTGGAGTCCCGGTAACACTGGTACTGGTAGCTGACGCACAGTCTCTCACAGAAGGGGTACTTGTACTCCTGGCAGGCGTTGTACTTGTATGTACAGTGGCAGGAACAGGTTGCTGGGAGTGGGATCTAGCCAGACTTGTTTCATAGCAACCAGTCTTCAATGGGGATGGCCTCTGTGGAAGGCTGCACATGTTATCCTGACACGGGGATGCTGGGGATATTGGCACCTCTCGCTCATCCTCGGATGACAAGTACAGTCGTGCAGGAAGCCTGAATTATTAATAAATGCCAATCTATAAGTTATTTATTCGTGTGTCAAAAACAAAGTAAAGTCTGAAATATATTTTTATTATTTTTAACATTTACTTTTAACAATTACAGCATCCAGGATCCTCAGTCTTCACACTAATACATAAAGCCTGAAGCATGGGGCTTATAAAATCACATTGGGATTATAAGAAGTTTGATAGAACATTATTCAAATGATTTTTAAAAAACTGAAAGTGAATAAAAAACAGATTGCATGCTACAATGCCATATAATGGAACTTACTGTTTTTTTACGTTTGGGTCGCCTGCTGTCCTCTTCCGAGTCACTGTTTGGGCTTTGTGTCGCCAAATCGGACTCCATTTCTGATTTTTTTAAATTTTTTCTCACACTGCTGTAGGACACTGTAAAAGATTTGTAAAACATTTAATGCTTAATCGTTAATTGCTACAACTCATTTTATTTATTTAAACTGTTTTTTTTAAAATGCCTATTTTTTCTCTTAAAATCAATACAGATGTACATTTCATTCATGTTGTGGAAGAGAACAAAAACATATTTATATATTTAATTAGTTGTTAAGGCTAACAGGAGACTATTGCCATAAGAATTTAAACAGGCCACTACAATATTAGGTCACATCCCTATGTTTGCTTCTCTGTATATCATGAACATCATCTTGACAAAGCCATTGAATTAATTTGCACACATACAACATAATCTATAAATTTAAAGGATTCATAAAATAGAGCGTTCTCTACATTTCAAAGAAAGTTGAATGTTTCCATGTGTATATTAACTCACTGTTTCTATACATCTCTCGGATTGGCAAAGCTGGCCATGAATCTCCTGGCGCCAGTTTATTTTTAACAGCCGATTCAACCTTCCGGGTGTCTTTAAAGTGGACAGGCCAAACAGCGCACTTTGTCCCACTTAACCAGTTGTCCGGGATAATGGCGACTTCATGGTCATCCAAAAACTCCACAAGGATGTACATATTGACCTATTGTATATAAGAATGTAATTGTTCAATATTTTATTTCACACTTTTCAGTTATATTATTTGTATGAGTGCTGTTGAGCATATTAATAAAAGGGTAAAAATAGGAAAAAGGCCTAATGTTTCTTTAATACACTTGTTACTATATATAGTAACAAAATTGCCTATGATTTCAACTGATTATGAGTGTCACGTGACCTATTATGAGTTTGCGGCCCGAGGCCGAGAACTAGTTATCAGCCCGCAGAACATGTGCATGTGTTTCAACATCAAAAGTGAAAGAAATTAAAATATATTTTTGTTTATATTGAGACATAAGCATGTCAATAGATGCCTAAACAAACTTAATACTATGTTAACGACAAAGATGATTATCTGGCAAAAATTTATATCAATAATTTCACAGGTTGATCTACGGGCGTTACACTCTTCTGTACTTCCTGCTACTTTCGTTTTTAACACGCGTTGTTGATAACAGAACTTTTAGTTTTCAATGCAATAAAATGGAAATATATTGTATTTTTATGCTCAAAACATCCTCAATCTGAATATCAAATGTTTACACTTCTATTCTTTCTTGCTTAAATTTTGACATACAAGCGTATTTTCATTTTGTTGTGCGTAACTTTGACGCACGAATTTTGAAAGTGATGCGTGTTTTAGATTTTACATGCGTATTTTACGCTTATACGCACGCTATCTGGAGCTCTGGGTAACTTGTCAAAATTTGCTCAATATTCAATTGTGCGACAGCTAAAAATTGGCCATGACTGGTTAACATTTAGAAATTATCTGCCGCATGTCCTGTGAGGCATTAATTTTTTTCACTAGACTGAAACGCTATAATGTATGTACCAAAGGCATGGAGACAAATCTGTCACGAAAAGGAATGAGAACAAATTTGCACACAACATCTTCAATACTATAAACCTTGCATTCTGTAGACAAATTATTTACTGTATAAATCATTAAATCAGAAGATGGGAGAGGAATATCAAAGAAATTTGTTTTTTGCAGAAATTCTTTTACGACAAGGAATTTCTGATGCACTGGACTTTCACAAACAATATTCACTATAAGGGCAACTTTATTTCCAATGAGAACACAGTTATTACCTTTATGAACAGAGAAAAAAGCTAATGGCAACTGGATTTGAGAGAACTGTGAGAATTTATTAACAGCAATTGGTAAAGGGCCATGACAATGTTCTCCTTTTACTGCCCCCAAGACAGGTATACTTTTAGCCTCAGCTCCAACACAGTTTTCTGAAAATCGCTTAATCACTTGCTGAAGTGGAAAATTTGGTTTCCTCACAAGCCGCTTTAGTCTGCCCAAAAAGCTCTCAAACACAAATGCAGAGAAGTGCTCAAGTGGTCCAAATGATCTGACATCTTTTGCTATATGTACAAGTCCATGTACATTGTAAACCAAATTGTAGTCACCGTAGAGTTTACCAAAATCTTTGACAAAAATCTCAAGAATCTGGTCCGAGTACAAATTATATCGTTCATGAAAACAGGGGGCTAGATAAGCAATATATTGCTACTGACAACATCATAAAATGGTTATAAACATCTGATGAAACAACATCAACTAAACACACTGGCCCAGTGTACAGTAAAAATTGTCTAAATTCCGCAGCCTTCTATCTATCTCATCAACAGTGACCTGCCTTTGCGAAGAAATTCACGAGGAAGATGTTTACCAAGATTCAGCAAATGATCAGAAATCCGACGA
Organism: Ruditapes philippinarum; assembly: GCF_026571515.1. Classification (NCBI taxonomy): domain Eukaryota; kingdom Metazoa; phylum Mollusca; class Bivalvia; order Venerida; family Veneridae; genus Ruditapes; species Ruditapes philippinarum. Next base: position 8,371 of record NW_026852235.1, on the reverse strand, counting down.
ATTGCAGATGGCGCAAGTCGATGGCTGCCAATTGGACCTTTGACCCATATGCCAAGCAAGCGTTTAACAACGCCAAGACATACAAGATGCATGAAATCAAGTGGAAACTTTGAGACCATTCCTATGCTAAGAATTTTCAATGTGGAATCACCCAAAATATGCAATGTGTCCTCCATTTCATCAAATTGAATATCCGGTCTTTCCGTTGCTTTTGTCTCAGGAAAAGTTATCCGATTTTCTATCCGCAGACCTTTTTGACAACACTTGTCACATCCATAATAGCCAGAATGACCTTTGACCTTAACATAAGCGCGAGCAGGTGTGTCGCATATAACACATGAAATAGAAACATCAAACTCAGTGTCAAGATCAGGCACCCGCAATGGTGCTTCTTGAATCTGTACCATTTCCTCAATGAAATCCTTTAAGAATTCATTAACATCAACAGGCTTTTTTTCTCCAAGGTAAAGACCAATAACAAAAGGTTCCGACGTAATTGGTTTTGTTGCACGTCCAAGAATCGGCCAGAACTGAGCATTGGAACTTTTGAACAATGGCAATCCATCAATATTGATTTGAATCTCAATTTTCATTCTTGACTGTTGAAACAGATCACATGGTAACTGTTGCAACAAGCTTCTTAACCCGTTCTCTACACCAAAATGATGATACAACCCACCGCATATTTGTTTTATTTGGATGTGATTAGAAGTTCGTAACAATGTTCTGGGATCTTTTGGTAAACTTGGGTGAAGCGGAATCAATATTGTCAATAGCTCTCGCAATGCATTGTGGGTAACACCAAATTTTCTTGCCCATTCAGAAAGTCTGTCTTCCAGTTCAAAATCATCATCACAATCATCTGATGATGAAAAATCTTGAAATGTTTCTTCCCTATCATTATCATCTGAATTTAAAGAGTCTGAATCATCAGAAAAACTTAGGGGACCAATGTTAACTGATTGGGAAGATGTTCCTACTTGAAAATGAGCAACGTCAGAAGATACAAAGTCATCACTAACTGCATTTGTTTCTTGATTTTGTTCTGACAAATCAATTACACTTTCACCTCCCATACTTGAATTGCTTTGCATGTGAGGGTCCATTTCATTGTGTGCAACTTCCTGATAAACGGAAGACATGTGTTGAGCTACTTTTGACCTAACATATCTATAAGTCTTATAATAACTTTTATCTTTTGCCTTGTGCATTGCTGCAGTTCTAGAATTTCCTTACTCAAGAAAACCTTTTCAAAGGGTTTCCAAAATGGAAAACTATAAGTGACTATATGATGCTAGAAATAATGGCAGATTTTTGCATGTGCACTGTTCACAGGTATTGTATTTGCTGTATGTCTACAATGATGTCAAGTAATCAAGAACATCAGTTTAAAACACTTAAAAAGGCGTTTTTTACACAGGCAAATGGAATTTCTTTATCTATCTATCTATCTTCCAATAAGACAAACCCTTGGTAGGGACTTAGACTGTCAAGCGTCAACGACAAAAAAGGGAAAAGATAAAAGAATAAAAGAACGGAAATATACAGGGTGTATTGTTAAAAACAGGTTAATACACTATTGTCCAAATCGCAAACGAAAGCGATTTAATTTTTATCAATCGAACTGGCACATTATGTGATATGGCGTTTTTTACACAGGCAAATGGAATATCTTTATCTATCTATATATCTTCCAATAAGTCAAACCCTTGGTAGGGACTTAGACTGTCACGCGTCAACGACAAAAGAGATACAAAAAGAACAGAAATATACAGGGTGTATTGTTAAAAACAGGTTAAATACGCTATTGTGCAAATGCAAACAAAATCAATTTCATTTTGATCAATCGACAGGCACACTTGTGTGATATGGCATTTTTACGCTGGCCAATGGAATATCTTTATCTATCTTTATATCTTTCAACGACAACAGAGGAAAAAGAAAAAAGAAAAGAACGGAAATATACAGGGTGTATTGTTAAAAACAGGTTGAATACGCTATTGTGCAAATCGCAAACGAAATCGATTTAATTTTGATCAATCGACTGGTACACTTGTGCAATATTTTAGCAATATGAAATACTAAATGGATTAAAATTAATAATCCATTGAATACTCATTAATTGAAAAAATACTTAACATATATAAATAGATGTTAGAAAAATTAGCAAAAAAATCTTTTTGATCATGTTGTTGCATTTATGTGACCTGATTCTAAATAAAAGTATTTGTTGTTGTTGTTGATAAAATGCCATAACTTGATTTGTACATTTGACTGCAGTGAAAACCCAAAATTAATTTTTTGCTAATCTGTGTATTTTGAAGATATTCCAGGTGTAGTTATTAGTATGTATACTGTTGTAGAAGAAATGCAGCAGATAAGTTTACACATTGACTTAAGATTTAAAACCTGTTTTTAGAAATAAAACATAAAAATTCATGTAGTTATTAATTTTACTGTTACAGTAAACTTTTAAAGCAATGATAATAAACAAAATTAATTATTCATGAGAAAAAGGTTATATATAACAGAAAGTACAAAAGGGAAGTTATTCTATAATATAGTATTATAAGATATTTACATTCATATAATTAACATATTTCTAATCGTTTCTAATCTAATTGTTTTAGCAATATTAAAACTGTTTATTCAAAACTAGATTTATATTCACAAATTCAAAAATGTAGCTAAACACTGGATTCCGGTACTTTATGTACACAGCTCTGGGGAATTCACCTAAAGGGCGTGTAGTAATTTGGTAACTACCTGTATGTTTTTGTTATTTTTAGCTCATCTGTCACAAAGTGACAGGGTGAGCTTTTGTGATCGCTTTTCGTCTGGCGTCTTTTACTTTAAATGACATCTCCTCATAAACCACTGAGCAAATTTCATCCAAACTTCACAGGAATGTTCCTTTGGTGGTCACCTTTGAAAATTGTTCAAAGAATTTAATTCCATGCAGAACTCTGGTTGCCATGGCAACCAAAAGAAAAAACTTTAAACATCTTCTTCTAAAAAACCCAAAGAGCTAGAGCTAAGATATTTAGCATGAAACATGTTCTAATGGATGTCTACCAAGTTTGTTCAAATAAGAGCCCTGGGGTCAAAATTGGCCCGCCCTGGGGGTCATTGATTTTCCTTATATGTGTATAGCAAAAACTTAAAAAATCTTCTTTGAATAAAATCAAATAGCTAGAGTTTAGATACTAAGCCTGAAACATCTTCTAGTGAGTGTCTACAAAGTTTGTTCAAATAAAAGCCCTGGGGTCAAAATTGGCCCCGCCCTGGGGGACATTGATTTTCCTTATAATTTATGTGTATAGCAAAAACTTAAAAATCTTCTTTGAAAAAACCCGAATAGCTAGAGTTTAGATATTAAGTATGAAACATTTTCTAGTAAGTGTCTACAAAGATTTTTCAAATAAAAGCCCTTGGGTCAAAACTGACCCTGCCCCAGGTGTGTCATTGTTTTTAACTATATGTGTAAAGAAAAAAACTTGACCAGCTAGACCTTAGATGTTAAGCATGAAATATCTTCTAATGGGTGTCTACCAAGTTTGTTCAAATAAAAGCCCTGGGGTTTAAACTGGCCTCGCTCCAGGGGCCTATATACAGGTGAGCGACTTCAGGGCCATCATGGCCCTCTTGTTTTGGATTAAAGTGTAATAAAACAATTATTTATTTGTAAGAAAATAATTAAATATCTGACTGTATGAATAATTCAATACAAAAAAATAAAGTAAATACATAAGTTTCTGCAGAAAATTTCTCTATCTATTATGGCAGTTGCAACAACAACTGTTTTAATTTTACAGACTTTTATTATAAATAACCTTTTTTGTGGAAAATTTGCAATAGATAGTACAGGAACATTAATAATTTTCAAACACATAAGTTTTTCCACCATAAACCATAAAATAATAATTGAAAAAATGGAAATATCACATGTTAGTTGTGTTATAAATGTAATTCATTGGATGTACTTCCCCAGAGCTAAATCCGTAACATACCGGAAAACAGTGTTTAGCTAGGTTTTCGAAAAGGACAATTAATATGGTCAGCACTCAGTAATACAATGCAGCATGACCATGCAGTAATGTGTTATCATATTAAGGTAAACCCAAACAGTCTTTAGAAATATACCCTTTAACAAACAATCTATAGAATTATACAATAATCATTTTTTACTTTTCTATTATTTTTAAATACTACATTTTAATTAACAGTTAATTGGATAGTTGGCATCTTATTATAGTCTTATGGCTTTTAGACTAGAAAAACTAAATTCTTGTTACTTAAAAATTACAGGGTCTAATCCAGTAAACTACTTGTAAGCAAGATAAACAGGTACAGAATATGAACGAGAAGACTGGTGATGATAACAAGACAACAAAAGAAAATGTAAGTAGCTTCACTTTGGTTTTACGGCACACCTACAAAGTATAGTTAGGTCATATGGTGACATTCCAGCTTTACTCGGTGCATTATTTCAGGCACAAATGGGCACCTCAGTAGAACCACCGAAGATCCGTAAGCTAGCTGAATTTTTATTATTAGCTTCCTCACAACGTCCTTGTTGGGATTCGAACCCACAGCGGTAAGGGGCAAGTGGTTTGAAGACGACCATAACCACTTGGCCTAAGATGCCTTTTTAACCAGGTTTTCAATTTTGAAAATCCTGGTTATTAGATTGGGGTATGGCGGGCGGATGGGCGGATGGGCGGATGGGCGGCTGGGCGGATGGGCGGGCGGGCGTCAAACGAAATCCTGTCCGCTCTGTAACTCTTCAACCCTTTGAAGAATTTTGATGAAACTTCAGACAAATGTTTACCACATCAAGATGACGTGCAGAACGCATGTTCCGCATGGCTGGCTCCAAGGTCAAGGTCACAGTGACATTAACATTGAAAATCCTGTTTACATGATTTTAACTTGATTTGGCAGTCAAAGGTCATATCATCTTTGGAGGTAATTTAAAAAAGATATGATATATTATTTCATGTCTACTTTGTAACTTGTTTTTCATTATACAGAATTATCAATATAATTATAGTGAACAAATTCTTCTGTGCTGAACTCGTCCTACATTTCTCAACGGATTTTGTTCAAACTTTCACAGAAGCTTTGTCATCAAGCACCCTGGCACATATTGTCGGGGGTTTTGTGATTGGATAGTTTTTGACCTAATTATGGCCCTTTGTTTTTTTCCTTATACATAATATTATAGTGAACACTTCTTCAGTGGCAATTCCTCCTACATTATTCATGTTTTACATTGCACATAGTTACATTGTTTGTTGCTTGTATTTGTATTTCAAATACAACATATTTATCTACAATGGTGATAATTGAAAACCTGGTTTCATGGCATCGCCATGTTTCTTGTATGTAACTTAAATGTATATCTTAATATCTACATGAAATTCTGGTTACTTCTGAACAGACATTTTGTGCATGGGACATTACTCCTGCATGCATGAAAGAATTTTTTTTTAAATTAGTTAATGCAGCCACCTAGCCTGGGTTCCAGTCTGTTTTTTTATGTGCTTGTGTTCATCAAATTGACAAACATTAGGTTAGTGTTTTTGTGTCGCCTTGAAAAAGGCGACATATAGGGGTTACTTTTGTCAGCGTCGTAGTCCGCATCATTGTCGGCGTCCCCTTAAGCTTGTCCAGAGCATAAGTCAGTCATTATAAGTCGGAATGACTTCAAACTTGGTATGCATGCTTCTTATATTTGACCCGAAGTGCAGTGCATATGAACCGGTACTCTGCACTTCTTAATTTTTGAGTTATTGCCCTTTGTTAATAATCATACTTGATTTTTGTTTAGGCTAATGTATAAAAGCTATGGTACTCTGCATTTCTTATTATACCCCCACCACAAAATGTGGGGGGGGGGGCTATAATGGATTCGCTTTGTCGCGTCGGTCGGTCGGTCGGTCCGTCCGTCCGTCCGTCTCCATTTTCGTGTCCGCTCTATAACTCCTATACCACTTGAAGGATTTTCTTCAAACTTGGCTCAAATGTTCACCTCAGCAAGGGGATGTGCAGAACCCATGTTGCCCATGTGTCAGCTCAAGGTCAAGGTCACAATTGAAGGTCAAATATCAAACACAATCATATATTAGACAGTATGTCGTGTCCGCTCTGTAGGTCCTACAATAATTGAAAGATTTTCTTCAAACTTGGCTAAAATGTTCACCTCAACAAGGGGATGTGCAGAACTCATGTTGCCCATGTGTCATTTTAAGGTCAAGGTCACAATTGAAGGTCAAATATCAAACAATCAAATTTTACACAATATGTCGTGTCCGCTCTGTATGTCCTACACTAATTGAAAGATTTTCTTCAAACTTGGCTCAAATGTTCATTTCAACAATGGGATGTGCAGAACCCATGTTGCCCATGTGTCAGCTCAAGGTCAAGGTCACAATTGAAGGTCAAATATCAAACAATCAAATATTACACAGTATGTCGTGTCCGCTCTGTAAGTCCTACACTTATTGAAAGATTTTCTTCAAACTTGGCTCAAATGTTCACATCAACAAGGTTATGTGCAGAACTCATGTCACTCTTTTGCCGGCTTAAGGTCAAGGTCACACTTGAAGGTCAAAAATTGACTTAGAAAATGTTCTTTAATTTTAACATATATCTGAATATTTCTGAATCTAGGAAAGGTATTTGCTTGAAACTTAAAATATAAACGAAGTGTCACAATTAAGATATGCTGGTCAAGTTTCATAACTCTGTATTGCATTTTAACAAAGTTATGCCCCTTTTTAATCTTCAAATATACATACAATCACATATTAGACAATGTTGTGTCCGCTCTATAAATCCTATACTAATGGAAGAATTTTCTTCAAACTTTTCTCAAATGTTCACTTAAACAAGGTTATGTGTAGAATCCATGTCACCTTTGTGCAGGCTAAAGGTCAAGGTCAGACTTGAAGGTCAAAAATTGACTTAGAAAATGTTCTTAGATTTAAACATGTTCTTGAATATTTGGCAAACTAGCATAGGTATTTGCTTGAAACTTAAAAGATATATGAGGTGTCACAATTACGATATGCAGGTCAAGTTTCATAACTCTGTATTGGATTTTGACAAAGTTATGCCCTTTTTTAAGTCTTTAAATTTACATACAATCAATACTAGACAATATGTTGTGTCCGCTCTATAAATTCTATACTAATGGAAGGATTTTCTTCAAACTTTACTCAAATGTTCACTCCAATTGGGCGATGTGCAAAACCCATCTTACCCTTGTGCCAGCTGAAGGTCAAGGCCACACTTGAAGGTCAAAAATTGACTTATAAAAAGTTTAGTATATTGGGAAAATGAAAGGTTATTTGTAACTGTTTCGAACATGATTTGATAATAGATATTTTTACTATTACCTGTACAATTATGTCTTTTTTTCACCAGAGATAATTTCTTTTTATGTATTTGTGTCACTTAAGTTATTCCCTTAACCACCTTTCCAAGTTGTCTTCTGTCAAGGACATTGGTGGGGGTATGAATCGCATTCAGCGATAGTTCTAGTTTTTTGAGTTATTGCCCTTTTATTATTTTAAATACTTTATTTTTATCCGGGCCATTTCTCCGAAAGTATAAAAGCTATGGACTTGAAACATCATAGAATGATAGATCACATTAAGAAGAAGTGCACTGCACAAAATCCGGTACTCTGCATTTCTTAATTTTTGAGTTATTGCCCTTTGTTTATTTTCATACTTTATTTTTGTCCATGCCATTTCTCCTCAAGTATAAAAGCTATGGACATGAAACTTCATAGGATGATAGATCTCATTAAGAAAAAGTGCAGTGCACAAGAAAGGGTACTCTGCATTTCTTATTTTTTGAGTTACAGCCCTTTGTTAATTTTCATACTTTATTTGTGTCCAGGCCATTTTTCCTAAAGTATAAAAGCTATGGACATGAAAATTCTTAGGATGATAGATCTCATTAAGACGAAATGCAGTGCACAAGAACTGGTACCCTGCATTTCTTATTTTTTGAGTTATTGCCCTTTGTTAATTTTCATACTTTATTTTTGTCCATGCCATTTCTCCTAAAGTATAAAAGCTATGGTCTTTAAACTTCGTAGGATGATAGATCTCATTAAGAATAAGTGCAGTGTACAAGAATCGGTACTTTGCACTTCTTATTTTTGAGTTTACCCTTTATTAATTTTCGTACTTTATTTTTGTCTAGGCCATTTCTCATAAATTATAAAAAACTATGGACTTGAAACTTCATAGGATGATAGATCTTTTTCATAAGAAAAGCAGTGCACAGAAACTGCTGCTCTGCACTTCTTTTTTTTTAGTTATTGCCCTTTGTTGATTTCCATAGTTCATTTTTT